>NC_137012.1:8535092-8745092 GCF_032717465.1 Coenobita brevimanus
TTTGGGGTGGCCACAAACAAATCGCCTCCAAGTCGCCCTGTCCCCCGCCATTTCACTGCCCTGCTCCCAATTCACACCCCCCTCTCTCATATACCTCTCCACCCCATCCCTCCATCTCATCCTCGGCCTCCCCTTCCCTCTTCCCCCCTCCACCTCACTCACATACACTCTCTTCGTCAGTCTTTCACCCTCCATCCTCTCCACATGGCCAAACCACCTCAGCGTGTTCCTCATAACGCTTCCTATCACAACCACATCAACACCACAACGCTCCTTTATATCCTCATTCGTCAGCCTGTCTCTCCATGTGACTCCACAGGCTCCTCTTAAATAACTCATTTCCACTGCTCTCACTCTTGACTTGTGTCCTTCCAACAACGTCCAAGCTTCACTTCCGTACGTTAGAGATGGTATCACAATACTGTCATGTAGTAACTTTTTCACTTCCATACTCACTTCCCTGTTTCTTATCACTGCTTTCAAAGAACCAGCAACCTCTCTTCCATGCTGTACCCTTTCAAGCACTTCACCCTCCAAACCTCCATCCTTACTCATCACACTACCCAAGTACTTAAACGTACTCACATTTTCCAATTCCTCACCATCCAACCTCGCTGTACATTCACTGACTTCACCTCTCTCAAAGACCATCACTTTACTCTTCCCTACATTCACCTTTAGATTCCGTTTCTTACACACTCTCCCAAACTCATCCACCAAGCCTTGCAGCTCCCCTTCGTTTTCACTCAACAACACAGTATCATCTGCAAACAACAGTACACGGAGTTTCCAAACACTATCCTCTCTCACCAGGGCCACTCCATCATCCACTACCCTACCCTGTACCTCTTTTATTACCTCATGCATGTACAGATTGAACAACCATGGAGACATGACACATCCCTGTTTCAACCCAACTTTCAAAGAGAAAAATTCACTTAGTTCACCATCCACACGCACTGCAGCCTTCGCACCATCGTACATACTCTTCACAGCATTCAACAACTTCCCATCTACTCCATATATTCTTAACACTTTCCACAATCCTTGTCTATCCACCCTGTCATAGGCTTTCTCCAAATCCATGAAAGCCGCATACAACTTCTTTCCCTTCTCTAGAAACTTTTCCACTAAAGATCTAAGAATGAATATCTGATCTACACAACCTCTTCCCTTCCTAAAGCCCCCCTGTTCTTCTCCAACTAATTTCTCTGTTCTTTCTCTAACTCTGTCAATAAGTACCTACCATACACTTTTCCTATTATACTAAGAAGACAAATGCCCCTATGATTACCACACACTTCTTTTTCCCCTTTTCCTTTGTACAAGGGAATAATTATACCTGAGTTCCAATCCTCCGGGACTCTACCTTCCTCCCAGGCCAATCTGTACATCTTCCACATCCATTCTACTACTATCTCTCCCTCATGCTTCAGCATTTCACCAAACACTCCATCAATTCCTGGGCCTTTTTTGTAAAGGAAAATAACACCGTGTTTGGGGAATTTTCTTGTTTATGCAATGAGTAAATAAGTGGGCGAGCTTGTTTTGTATTTTTACACCGGCCTCTGACAGTAAATCTGCTACTATTCCATCTTCTCCTGCGGCTTTCCCTCATTTCATATTTTTAATGGCAAAGTTTACTTCGACTGGTGTTACCTCAGGTATTTCATATGTCTCAAATGAAAAGATAGCTATTGGTATTATTGTCTTTGATGCATATATATATATATATATATATGTATTCATTTATTGCCAGACGCCATGTATCCAAAACGGGGTGGCCAAGGGCTTAGAGTTAATTGTTTTACAGGGAGGGGCACTAATCCTCCACCAACCCCACTTGACACGTAGGGAGAACGTTATATATATATATATATATATATATATATATATATATATATATATATATATATATATATAGATAGATAGATCGATATATATATCGATAGAGAGATATGTATATATATGTATATAGATAGATAGATTGATAGATATAGATATAGATATAGATATAGATATATATATATGTATATATAGAGATAGATAGATAGATATAAATATAGATATAGATATGTATATTGATATATGTATATATATCTATATATCTATATCTATCTATCTGTCTATCTACATTTATAGATATAGATATAGATATGTATATAGATATATGTATATATCTATATCGCTCTATCTCTCTATCTCTCTATCTATCTATATCTATATCTATCTATCTATCTATCCATCTATATATATATATATATATATATATATACTGTATAATGATGAGACCAGATACGATGGCATTATCTATTTCGATTTTTAAAATGTATTTGGTAAAGTTCACCATCAAAGACTACTTCTGAAACTGAAAGTGCCTGGGTTAAGAGACACTGTGCGTTGGTTGATCGATAACTTGCCTACTGGACGGGAACAGTCATAATAACTGGTAAACAATCAAACTAGAAAAAAAAATAATACAATTGGAGTGCCACGGGGCTCTGTGCTGGGCTTTATTCTCCTTTTAATATCTAAAAGTAATGTAGATGATGGATTATTTTGTAAAATATCCAAATTTGCTGATCGTACTAAAGGAAATGGGGGAATCACATCTTTATCGAGGCAGGCAATTCAGAAAGACCTCGATCAACCGTTTAATTGAGTCCAAACATGGCAGATTGACTTTAATACTGGTAAAAACAAAGATCCAGTTACGCTATGAAAAATATTCAACCAGATAATGTCAGTCATGAAGAAGACTTATTAATTATAGTAACAAATAGTCCTAAATCAAGTAAACTGTATAAAGCGGCTTTTAAAAAAAGCCCCTCCCCACACCCCCAAAAAAACCTAGTTGGGTTCATTACTAGATCAATCAGATGTAAAGCAGAACACATCATCCTCACCTGTATGATTCTTTATGCAGCCCAAACTTACAGGATTGTGTCCAGTTCTGGTCGCTTCATTACAAGCATCCACACACACACACACACACACACACACACACACACACACACACACACACACACACACACACACACACATTTTCTCCATTCCCATTTCGTCCACAAGCAGATCCAAATCTGACACACACACACACACACACACACACACACACACACACACACACACACTTCCTCCAAACCCGCTTCATCCACACTCACATCCATATCTGACACACACACACACACACAAACACACACACAGACACACACACACACACACACACACACACACACACACACACACACATACACTTCCTTTTCAAAATTTAAAAAGAAAAAATGGCATCGAATAACATAACCTCGGAGTCCCCGGGGGGGGGGGACCATAAATGCCCCCACCTTCTGCCCCTCTCCCTGTGACGACTCAAGATGCCTGGAACCACTGTCTGACTCTCTTCTTCATTTCTGCAACATTTGTGACCTTTCCTTTAACTTTCGCTCTGTTGAGCACCACCTCTCATTCTCTAAACCTCGCCTTCTTTTCCTAACTGAGAATTAGCTGTCTGAAGCAACTGACAGCAAACCCTTTTCTGTATCCAGCTACTTTCTCTATACTCATTTCAAAGCCAAAGGTGGCTGTTGTGTAAATATACGCAACAACTTATCTTGCTCTCGTGTTCCTGAACTCGATTCTTCTGAATTCTCTACACTCTGGCTTCGGCTTTCCTGTCATTCTCTGACTAAATATATCTGTGCTGTTTACTTATCTCCTAATTCTACTGACTATCAAAAATTCTTTGACTATCTTACTTCTACGATGGAACACATTCTATCCATCTCTCCTTTCTCTGAAATCTCCATTCTTGGAGATTTCAATGTCCACCACCACGTTTGGCTCTCCTCTCCTTTCTCTGATCCACCTGGTGAACAAGCCAACACCTTTTCTATCCTTAATGACCTAGAGCAGCTTGTACAGCACCCTACTCGTATCCCTGACCACCTTGGAGAGAGCTCCAACATACTTGATCTCTTCCTTACAACTAATCCTTCTGCTTACACTGTTAATCTTTTCTCTCCGTTGGGCTTCTCTGATCATAACCTTATCACCTTAACCTGTCCTATCGCTCTGGTACGGCCTGCGAACCCTCCAAAAAAACATTGTCTCTGGCACTTTGGAGCTGCGGAGTGGGAGGCCCTCAGGCAGTACTTCTTTCATTTTCCCTGGAATGATTATTGCTTTCATGGCCATGAGCCATCTGGGTGTGCCTTGCGCATTACGGAGGTTATTCTCTCGGGCATGGAAGCATACATTCCTTTCTCATATCCTTTGACTAATGCAAGAAAGCCTTGGTTTAATCACGCTTGTTCTAACGCTCTCCGCAACAAGGAGAGGGCTTATAAAAGGTACCGGAGCCAACCCACCCCTGAATCACATCTCTTATACATTTCTGCCCGGAATCGTGTTAAATCTGTTCTTCGCTCTGCTAAAAATAATTTCATCCGTACAAAATGTTCTCAACTCTCCAACTCAAACTCTTCCCGCTCCTTCTGGCACCTTGCCAAAAAACTTTCTAACAACTTTACCTCATCATCCTTTCCTCCTCTTTTCTACTCTGATGGCTCTGTAGCTATTTCTTCTACTGATAAAGCAGATCTCTTCACTCAGACTTTCTCCTCCAATTCCACCTTAGACGATTCCGGTGCTGTTCCTCCATCACTTCCCCCCTCTGACTTCCTCATGGCTAACATTAAAATTTCTTCAGCTGATGTATTTTCTGCCATTGCTGGCCTCAGTACTAATAAGGCATATGGGCCTGATGGAGTCCCTCCTGTTGTTCTCAAGAACTGTACTTCTGTGCTTACACCCTGCCTAGGCAAACTCTTTCGCCTTTGTCTGTCAACTTGTACCTTTCCTTCTTGCTGGAAGTTTGCTCTCATTCAGCCAGTCCCAAAGAAGGGTGACCATTCCCAACCCTCTCACTATCGCCCAATTGGTTTAACATCCTGTATCTCAAATGTTTTTGAGTCTATTCTTAATGGAAAAATTTTAAAGCATCTTTCCTATCACAACCTTCTTTCTGATCGTCAGTATGGGTTCCGTCAGGGATGCTCCACAGGCGATCTTCTCACCTACCTTTCAGACTCCTGGTCATCCTCCTTTCGTGACTTTGGCGAAAGCTTTGCCATTGGACTTGACATCTCAAACGCTTTCGATCGAGTCTGGCATAAATCTTTAATATCCAAAGTTTCTATCCTTCATTCTGTGCCTTTATCTCTAGCTTCCTTTCTGGTCGTTCTATAGCCTCTGTTGTAGACGGCTATAGTTCTTTTCCTAGATCTATTAACAGTGGTGTTCCTCAGGACTCTGTCCTATCACCAACTCTCTTCCTTTTATTCATCAATGAACTTCTAAGCTGTACATCTAATCCTATCCACTCATATGCTGATGACTCCACCCTTCACCTTTCCATTCGATTCCCACAGCGTCCATCTCAGCAGTTACTGCAGCAGGCAAGGGATGATGCTATAGCACACCTAATGTCTAACTTGGCTCGTATCTCTGCTGGGGTAAAAATAATCTGGTTGTTTTTAATGCATCAAAGACTCAGTTTTTGCACCTATCAACCCGACAAAATCTTCCACAGGTATACCCACTAAAATTTAATACCCAGCTAAATCTCACATCATCCTTGAACATGCTTGGGGTTTCATTCACTCGGGACTTATGTTGGAAAGATCATATTGCATCTCTTGTAAAATCTGCTTCCAAGTGATTGGGTGTGCTAAGCCGACTCCGCTCCTTCTTTGCCCCTGCACAATTGTTGACTCTAAACAGGGGTTTTATCCGCCCCTGTGTGGAGTACAACTCTCATGTTTGGGGAGGCTCCCCACATACAGCTCTTCTCAATAGGGTGGAGTCAAAGGCTTTTCGTCTCATTAACTCTCCCCCTCTTACTGACTCCCTTCAACCTCTGTCTCTTCGCCGCAGTGTTGCATCTTTATCTCTTTTCTATCGCTACTTCAATGGTCACTGTTCCTCTGAACTGTCTGCATGCATTCCTCCACTTCTACGACGGGTGCGTAGCATCCGTCTAGCTGCAAACTCTCATCCCTTTTCTGTCCAACTCTCTAATGCAAGAGTTAACCGTTACTCCCAGTCCTTCATTTATGCAACAGGTCAACTCTGGAACTATCTCCCTCTATCTGTATTTCCTGCTTCCTATGATCTCCAGTCTTTCAAACGCAGTGTGTCCAGGCATCTCGAAATGAATGGATCTTGAATTTGGCTCTCTCTTGTATTTTGTTTTTCTCTTGGAAGGAACAGTTTTGGGGGCTCATGGCCTTTGGTTCCTTCTTCCTCACATAAAAAAAAAAAAAAAAAGGCTACGCACAAAGTTACATCTACCTGTAAGCAAAAACAATCAAGCTCTGAAGTAATTATAAGTACACGGATCTGCATTGTACACCAAGTTGCACCACCCATTCATGCTCTCCTTCCATGTATGATCGCCCAAATCAGTGATGATTTGTTTTCCTTGTTTCGGACAAACTCCTTGGGTCTGGCAACTTTCACTTGATTAGGAGTTAGGAGACGGAAGCAATCTTTGCTTGCTCTGTAACCATTATTTATGGTGAAAAAAAATTATCTAGAGAAAATATTAGATAAGTTTAGCCTTTATTTCTTTTTGTTAGTTACAATAATTAACTAAAAAGCGACTTCTGGCACGTTTGCACTCATCGTCACGATTCATGCCAGAGAGGTTACCAATGTAGCAATTTTCTCTGCTGAATTTTGAGGTTTTACAAGCAATCTAGCTGGTAATAATTTAAATATTTTCTGTATACTTGGCGTTCCTTCAAAGTTCTGTCTAGCGCTTATTTCCTTAATTTATCTCAGTCTGGCGGATTTTTACCACTTTAGTGACCAATCTAGTGGATTTTTATAATTTTCCTTTGGCAACTGAAATGCGTGGGTTTGACCGCATCGATTCTCCGGAATATTCCAGAGAATACCGCAGTCTCCCCGACATCAAGGCGGACCAGGAGCAGTGGAGTCTGCCCTCAGAAATGCCGACACCCCCACTCGGACTCCCCCCACTCGGACTCCCCGGGGTAGCCGCCGCCAGCCACCACCACTCCGGGCAACAGCGGCATACGTCAGCCCGGGCCATGCGCCCTTGTGAAACGCAACCACCGCGCCGCCGCCACCGTAGGAAAAAGACACTACCTTCACATGGCGGAATCACCGAGTTAGCTAGGGGTGGAGTCAGAAACTGTACTCCAGACAGCACCCCTAAGGTAGAGACGATCTATGGTCGCTCTAACAGTGGTAAGGTAGAGACGATCGGCGGTCGCTCCCCCCACAACAAGGTAGAGACGATCAATGGTCGCTCCCATAAAGAAAAGACAGAGACGATCTATGGTCGCTCACAACAAAATCAGGTAGAGACGATCAGTGGTCGCTCCGTGAAAGCTAAGGTAGAGACGATCGGCGGTCGCTCCCTCAGCACACTGGTAGAGACGATCAATGGTCGCTCCCATAAAGAAAAGACAGAGACGATCTATGGTCGCTCACAACAAAATCAGGTAGAGACGATCAACGGTCGCTCCCTGACAGCTAAGGTAGAGACGATCAGCAGTCGCTCCCTCAGCACACGGGTAGAGACGATCAATGGTCGCTTCCCTAAAAAAGACAGAGACGATCTATGGTCGCTCACCACAAACTCAGGTAGAGACGATCAGTGGTCGCTCCCTGCTAGCTAAGGTAGAGACGATCAACGGTCGCTCCCTCAGCACCCCGGTGGAGACGATCGATGGTCGCTCCCAGGGTATAGTGAGGAGGAAAGACCTCCCTGTCTCCCCCGGCCTCTGTTCCCTGCGCGAGGCCCTTGAGAAGACCCACCTGTCGGGCCCCCGTGACAGCCGCTGCCGCAGTCCTTCCCTGCCGGCGCCCCTGCCCATAGGAGACCGCAGTCCGTCGCCTCTTCCGGCCCACCCCAGGACACCCGGGCGAGACCTCACCACGCCCCCGCGACGCCGGGACCTGACCCAGAGGTTCCTAGCCCTCTTCGGCCCCAGTCCGGAGCCCAGTCCGGAAGCCCCCGGACGTGAGAGGACGCCCTCGTGAGTCGCCCCGTGCCCTCCCGGCTCGCCCTACCCTGGCGACACCCTCAGCCAACCGGATCATCGCCGAGGTAACTGTGTTTCTCTCTACCAGAGATACGAGGATCCGCAATTGTGAAGTAGGTTAAGTGTGACTCCTTTTTTCTTAGAATAAGACTAGTGCAGTGATTTCATGTAATTTCCATTGGGGTAACCCAGGACATAATGCTACATTAACGGGCGAGAATAGGGGTAGAGACCCCAAGTGAAGATATGTGCGAGTATCATCCCGAGTTTACTAAGGACTTCTCTCTAGAGCCCAAGGAAAGGATAATACATCATTAGAGTGCTATTGGTTAAACTCTGAGTAATACAGTGGAATAGAATTTACGAGGGTTCCGACTTTGTTACGCGTTGGGAAGTGCGAGCCTACATAACCTACCAGGGAGATGTGTAGTATATAAGTTGTGCTGACGGAAATCTAGTGTTGCCAAACTACGAGGACCGCGAGTGATAACTGTACTCCCTTGTTCTGCACGCTATCCCTGAAAACCCTCCCCACTCCTCACCCACGCTCTTGAAGTCCAAATAAGAACCAGAGTTAATTATCAAAGAATTCTTGCCAATAGAAAACACCTAAACTCCCTTGTTAATATCGGGCCTCATTAAGTATTACCATAACTTCTCCCTCGCCGTTCTAAGTCACTCTCCGTGTCTCCCTACCCCCCCCTTCCTGGTAAATCACAACCCCCCCCCTCTCTCCCCTCCCGCGCTCCGCGCGCACGGGTATTTACTGTACTAAGATTTGTTGTATTGTCATTAATATCTAAGAAGGTAGTATCCTGCGAGATACACAATATTTTAAATAAGGTTTTGTATTGCTCTATATTGTGATGTAATGTCTACTGAAATGTCTTGTGTCTAACTGAAATAATATACGAGTATGGTGATGCCGAAAGTTTTTATGTCCTGCCTCTCTTCATTGCACTAGCTCCGGTCTCGAAAGAGGACCCCGCTCAGTGTTGAGTTGATTTGGAACGAGAGGTCGAGCCAAATTCTACTCAGCATTACACTGGTGGCCAGCGGTGGTTCTAGATCCGAGCGTAGAAGAGAGGTAAATAGGAAATATTTGGAAAAATGGCAACTAAACCGCACGTCCAGTTATCCAAGTTTGACCCTGACCAGTATGACATACATACATATCTTGCAATAGTTAAACCCTTATTGGATATTGGCTTCGATAATGACCAACAAAAAATTGCAGTCACACTTCCACTACTGGGTAAAGCCGCAGCTAATATTGCGCCAAAAATTGTCCCAGAACTCACCTGGCAGAACTTTACCAAGTTCGCAGTCCAAGCCATCACCCCATCATTAGGGAAAGTGGTGGCTCTATCCAAATTGGATAGCTTTACTTATGACGGGGATTTAGATAATACCCTGTTACAGGCAAGACGCCTGGTTACTGCTGCCTACCCGGAGGCAGATGAAGAAACCCGGGATCAACACACATTTAATACTCTGCTCAGAGTACTCCCAAGTGTTGTAAGACAACACTTCACTATCCATGATCCAACAGGAGACATGGATAAAGATATCAGTTTAATGAGGCGCCTTTTGGCCGTCCATGCCACCCCTCAACGCATCGGCGAAATAAATCAATTCCCCGTTGACCTCATCACCATCAACCCGTGGGAATTTTCTCCGTGCTACCACGGATGTCCGATCCACGACATCCGTGAGCAGCTAGAAGCTGCCCAGTGCAGCCAAATGACACGAGGGCGCTTACAAACCTCCCCACCTTACGCCAAATCCCCTAAGCCCCAGGGGAATAAAAAACAAAAAGGGAAAAACAAAAAGCGGCCCCCTGCCCCCGCATCCCACCGTAATGGCGGGGGCCACCTCACCTCTCCCCCAGTCTATGACAGGGGAGAACGTTATCTTTCCTTTTACCCCCCTCTCACTATCTCTTCTGTTCTACCTTCCCCTATTCCTGCCCCTAGTTCTAACCTTCCCACCCCACGCACCACTATACTCCCGCAACACAAAACCGGCCTCCCTCTTCACAGGCCTTCTAGGACCCTCTCCACATCTTCCCCTAACCTTCGGCCTAAAACCACCTTCCCCCGTCTACTGCCTTCCACCAACCACCCCCGCGCCCCCCACCGCCATCACCTCACCACCACTACCGACCTCACAACCCCAACCCCCCCCTGCTCCCGCACCACCTGTCACTTCCACATACGAGTGCGATGGTTCCTCCTCGTCATCCCCCTCCACCTTCCCTACCACCTCAGCCTCCACCGCCTCCACCACCCCCTGCACCACACCTGACATCTCACCCGCCACGCCTCGCTCACCCTCACCCCTTCCCTCCGCCGCCTCACCCTTTCCACCCAAGCCCACGTGCCCTGCCCACCCCGCCACCCCCGCAGGACAACCCACTACCACCGCCCTCTCCCCTCCACACCCACGCACGCCCACTGCGATGCTCTCACCTTCTTCCGCGTCCCCAACGCGCGCGACGGCCCGCGCTAACCGACCCCGCCCACCCCGCACGCCTGCTTCCCCACCCACACCCACCCTCAGAACCACCACCACCACCCCCTCCGGCCGACTCTTATGCCCACCCACCCGATACACACACACTGTCCAGCTACATCGGGCCCAAATCCCTCCTATCTGTACTCCCCAGAGACTTAACGCCGCATTACTACCACACAAAACCCGGCCTTCGCCCACTCTGTCCGGCATTCCACCTCCAACCACGCTGACAACCACACCAAACAACATGAAGATTAAGCGAGCTGTATGGGCCCCTTCCTTTGCCAGGAACCGCCGGCTTCGCGGACCCCACCACCTGTTAAGTATCCTCAAGCACACCACCACCCCCTCCGCCCTTTTCCTCACCTATGACCAAACACAAGAGGAGGATTATTATACTACCGCCTGGCAGCACACACTCCGCCACCTCCAGCCCATCTCCACCGCCTCTAACACTCTAGCGTTCCACCTCCAGCCACAGGGACGTGACTTTTTTCAAGAACACGGTGGTGAAATGCGTGGGTTTGACCGCATCGATTCTCCGGAATATTCCGGAGAATACCGCAGTCTCCCCGACATCAAGGCGGACCAGGAGCAGTGGAGTCTGCCCTCAGAAATGCCGACACCCCCACTCGGACTCCCCCCACTCGGACTCCCCGGGGTAGCCGCCGCCAGCCACCACCACTCCGGGCAACAGCGGCATACGTCAGCCCGGGCCGTGCGCCCTTGTGAAACGCAACCACCGCGCCGCCGCCACCGTAGGAAAAAGACACTACCTTCGCGTGGCGGAATCACCGAGTTAGCTAGGGGTGGAGTCAGAAACTGTACTCCAGACAGCACCCCTAAGGTAGAGACGATCTATGGTCGCTCTAACAGTGGTAAGGTAGAGACGATCGGCGGTCGCTCCCCCCACAACAAGGTAGAGATGATCAATGGTCGCTCCCATAAAGAAAAGACAGAGACGATCTATGGTCGCTCACAACAAAATCAGGTAGAGACGATCAGTGGTCGCTCCCTGAAAGCTAAGGTAGAGACGATCGGCGGTCGCTCCCTCAGCACACTGGTAGAGACGATCAATGGTCGCTCCCATAAAGAAAAGACAGAGACGATCTATGGTCGCTCACAACAAAATCAGGTTGAGACGATCAACGGTCGCTCCCTGACAGCTAAGGTAGAGACGATCAGCGGTCGCTCCCTCAGCACACGGGTAGAGACGATCAATGGTCGCTCCCCTATAAAAAAGACAGAGACGATCTATGGTCGCTCACAACAAAATCAGGTAGAGACGATCAGTGGTCGCTCCCTGCAAGCTAAGGTAGAGACGATCAACGGTCGCTCCCTCAGCACCCCGGTGGAGACGATCGATGGTCGCTCCCAGGGTATAGTGAGGAGGAAAGACCTCCCTGTCTCCCCCGGCCTCTGTTCCCTGCGCGAGGCCCTTGAGAAGACCCACCTGTCGGGCCCCCGTGACAGCCGCTGCCGCAGTCCTTCCCTGCCGGCGCCCCTGCCCATAGGAGACCGCAGTCCGTCGCCTCTTCCGGCCCACCCCAGGACACCCGGGCGAGACCTCACCACGCCCCCGCGACGCCGGGACCTGACCCAGAGGTTCCTAGCCCTCTTCGGCCCCAGTCCGGAGCCCAGTCCGGAAGCCCCCGGACGTGAGAGGACGCCCTCGTGAGTCGCCCCGTGCCCTCCCGGCTCGCCCTACCCTGGCGACACCCTCAGCCGACCGGATCATCGCCGAGGTAACTGTGTTTCTCTCTACCAGAGATACGAGGATCCGCAATTGTGAAGTAGGTTAAGTGTGACTCCTTTTTTCTTAGAATAAGACTAGTGCAGTGATTTCATGTAATTTCCATTGGGGTAACCCAGGACATAATGCTACATTAACGGGCGAGAATAGAGGTAGAGACCCCAAGTGAAGATACGTGCGAGTATCATCCCGAGTTTACTAAGGACTTCTCTCTAGAGCCCAAGGAAAGGATAATACATCATTAGAGTGCTATTGGTTAAACTCTGAGTAATACAGTGGAATAGAATTTACGAGGGTCCCGACTTTGTTACGCGTTGGGAAGTGCGAGCCTACATAACCTACCAGGGAGATGTGTAGTATATAAGTTGTGCTGACGGAAATCTAGTGTTGCCAAACTACGAGGACCGCGAGTGATAACTGTACTCCCTTGTTCTGCACGCTATCCCTGAAAACCCTCCCCACTCCTCACCCACGCTCTTGAAGTCCAAATAAGAACCAGAGTTAATTATCAAAGAATTCTTGCCAATAGAAAACACCTAAACTCCCTTGTTAATATCGGGCCTCATTAAGTATTACCATAACTTCTCCCTCGCCGTTCTAAGTCACTCTCCGCGTCTCCCTACCCCCCCCTTCCTGGTAAATCATAACCCCTCCCCCTCTCTCCCCTCCCGCGCTCCGCGCGCACGGGTATTTACTGTACTAAGGTTTGTTGTATTGTCATTAATATTTAAGAAGCTAGTATCCTGCGAGATACACAATATTTTAAATAAGGTTTTGTATTGCTCTGTATTGTGATGTAATGTCTACTGAAATGTCTTGTGTCTAACTGAAATAATATACGTGTATGGTGTTGCCGAAAGTTTTTATGTCCTGCCTCTCTTCATTGCACTAGCTCCGGTCTCGAAAGAGGACCCCGCTCAGTGTTGAGTTGATTTGGAACGAGAGGTCGAGCCAAATTCTACTCAGCATTACAGCAACACTGCACGACAGGTCTTGTGCTAGCACGGGCTCCATTTGGCAAATTTTCTGTTCTATCTCTCAATCATTTATCTATCCGTCAACTGTCCTCGATGATAAGCTGCCGGGATATCAGTCTTCCTGGAATATTTGCTAAATAAAGAACAATAATCTGCTTGCACTGACAGGCTGTAGTACTGTGTTAATGATCCATCTTGCTTACAGCGCTCACGGGTTTTCTTGCTCAAATATCACCCCGACCAGAGAATTTTTTTTTTTTATGCAAGGAAGAAGGAACCAAAGGCCGCGAGCCCGCAAACAGTTCCCTCCAAGGGAAAAAAAAAAAAAAAAAGATACAAAGGACAGCCAAATTTAGGATGCGATCATTTCTAAATGCCTGGACACACTGTTTGAAAGACTGGAGATCATAGGTAGTAGGAAATACAGAGGGAGACAGTTCCAGAGTTGACCTGATGCATAAATGAAGGACTGGGAGTAACGGTTAACTCTTGCATTGGAGAGTTGTACAGAAAAGGGATGAGAGTTTGTTGCTAGACGGGTGCTACTCGCCAGTCGTTGAGGTGGAGGGATGCAAGCAGAGTTCAGAGGAGCAGTGACCATTGAAGTAGCGCAAGGAAAGAGATAAAGATGCAACAGTGCGGCAAAAAGACAGAGGTTGAAGGGAGCCAGGAGAATTAATGAGACAAAAAGCCTTCCACCCTGTTGAGAAGAGCTGTATGTGTGGAGCCTCCTCATACATGAGAGTTGTATTCTACACAGGGGCGAATAAAACCCGTGTATAAAGTCAACAACTGTGCAGCGGTAAAGAAGGTATGGAGATTTTACAAGAGATGGAATATGGTCTTTCCAAGATAAGTCCCGAGTAAATGAAACCCCAAGCATGTTCAAGGATGATGCAGGATTGAGCTGGATATTATTAAACATTAGTGGGTACTCCTGTGGAAGATTTTGTCAGGTTGGTAGGTGTAAGAACTGAGTCTTTGATGCATTAAAAAACAACAAGATTGTTTTTACCCCAGTCAGAGATATGAGTCAAATCAGACATTAGGTGTGCTATAGCCTCATCCCTTGTGTGATGAAGTAACTGCTGAGGTGGACGTTGCGGGAACCGAATGGAGAGGTGAAGGGTGGAATCATCAGCATGCGAGTGGATAGGGTTAGATGTGCAACTTAGGTCATTGATGAATAAAAAGGAAGAGAGGTGGTGATAGGACAGAGCCCTGAGGAACACCACTGTTGATAGATCAAGGAGAACAACGATGGCCGTCTACAACAGCGGCTATAGAACGACCAGAAAGGATGCTATAAATGATGGCACAGATAGGAGGATAGAAACCTTAAGAGGGCAGTTTGGAAATTAAAGATTTGTGCCAAACTCAATCAAAAGCCTTTGAGATGTCAAGTGCAATGGCAAAGCTTTCGCCAAAGTCCCGAAAGGAGGATGACCAGGAGTCTGAAAGGTAGGTGAGAAGATCACCAGTGGAGCGTCCCTGACGGAAAACATACTGACGATCAGAAAGGTTGTGATAGGAAGGGACCTGGGTGCTCTTCTCTCAAGAACTGACTCGAAAACTTTTGAGACACAGGATGTTAAAGCAATTGGACGATAGTTAGAGGGTTGGGAATGGTCTCCCTTCTTTGGGACTGACTGAATGAGTGCAAATTTTCAGCAAGAAGGAAAGGTACATATTGATAGACAAAGGCGAAAGAGTTTACCTAGGCAGGGTGTAAGCACAGAAGCACAGTTCTTGAGGACAAATGGTGGGACTCCTAGGATGTGAATAGTAATATTTTTTTAAATGTTTATTTTTCCGATTTGATGGTACTCGTGATTTCGACATAACCATTATCTGTGGGTGTTATTTTATGGGACATTTTCCCTTCAGTATTGTCGATTTATGATGTAAAATAAGTATTATGAGAGTTTCTTCGCATTTTAACCCTGAAACCGTTGAGTGATAGCCGTGCATTTCACAATCTTTCGTACCGCTAAGCCTCAACTTTAGTATATTGTAGTTTCCTCTTCCGTAATGCGAGATATACACAGTAAAAACACTGATACATTGCTTTTTGGAGTTGTTTACTTAAATACTGCTCTTTCCGGTGTGCAATATAGGAAATATAACTTGGCCGTGGCGGTTGCCAGATGCCACTTTCTGAGCGAAAGGTACTGGGAATCGGGTCATGACTTCTTTGGGCGTTTGTACAAAGGGGTGTCCGCAGGATTCTTTTTTTTTTTTTTTATGAGGGGGCAAAATAAATTGTAATTATGTCTATCTATCAATCTATCTATTGCCAGACGCCTTAATCCCATACAGGGTGACCACAAACAAATCGCCTCCACGTTGCCCTGTCCCCCTCCATTTCACTGCCCTGCCCCCAACTTATACCCCATTCTCTCATATACCTCTCCACTCCATCCCTCCATCTCATCCTCGGCCTTCCCCTCCCTCTCCCCCCTCCACCTCACTTACATACACTCTCTCCATCAGTCTCTCACCCTGCATCCTCTCCACATGGCCAAATCACCTAAGTGTGTTCCTCCTAACGCTTCCTATCACATCCACATCTACACCACAATGCTCATTTATATCCTCATTTCTCAGCCTGTCTCTCCAGGTGACTCTACAGGCTCCTCTTAAATAACTCATTTCCACTGCTCTCACTCTTGACTTGTGTCCTTCCAACAACGTCCAAGCTTCACTTCCATACGTTAGAGTTGGTATCACAATACTGTCATGTAGTAATTTTTTCACTTCCATGTTCACTTCCCTGTTTCTTATCATTGCTTTCAAGGAACCAGCAACTTTTCTTCCATGTTGTACCCTTTCAAGCACTTCACCCTCGAAACTTCCATCCCTTCGTGGCTGAATCGGTAGAGAGGCGGCCTGCAGTTCTGATGGACCCAGGTTCGAATCCCGACTGGGACAGGGAACAGTTTAAGGATTTGAATTTCATAAAATCAGACTTTCCTGATCTACGAGATGACCCGCCGACATATCATAAAAGTACCCCCACTAATACCAATACACCAGTCCTGTATGAGACAGCCCTAGCATGTATTCAATATGGACGGTGGGTGTTAGCGCCGAAGTGGTGACATGTAGAGAGGTGTATGGTATGTAGGAGGACTACTGGGCCTTGAGAACAGGCTGTGAAGCCTATGCCCAGAGATGGACACATAAAAAAAAAAAAAAAAAACTCCCCAGGTACTTAAACGTACTCACATTTTCCATTTCCTCACCACCCAACCTCACTGTACATTCAGTGATTTCACCTCTTTCAAAGACCATCACTTTACTCTTCCATACATTCAACTTTAGATTCCGTTTCTTACACACTCTCCCAAACTCACCCATCAAGTCTTGGAGCTCCCCTTTGTCTTCACGTAACAACACAGTATCATCTGCAAACAACAGTACAGGGAGTTTCCAAACACTATCCTCTCTCACTAGGGCCTCTCCAACATCCACTGCCCTGCCTTGTATCTCTTTTATTACCCGATCCATGTACAGATTGAACAACCATGGAGATATGACACATCCTTTTTTCAACCCAACCTTCAAAGAGAAAAATTCCCTAAGTTCTCCATCCACATGCACTGCCCGGAATCGTGCTAAGTCTGTTCTTTGCTCTGCTAAAAATAATTTCATCTGTACTAAATGCTCTCAACTCTCCAACTCGAACTCTTCCCGCTCCTTCTGGCACCTTGCCAAAAACCTTTCTAACAACTTTACCTCATCATCCTTCCCTCCTCTTTTCTACTCTGATGGCTCTGTAGCTATTTCTTCTACTGATAAAGCAGATCTCTTCACTCAGACTTTCTCCTCCAATTCCACCTTAGAGGATTCTGATGCTGTTCCTCCCTCACTTCCCCCCTCTGACTTCCTCATGGCTAACATTAAAATGTCTTCAGGTGATGTATTTTCTGCCATTGCTGGCCTCCTTACTAATAAGGCATTTGGGCCTGATGAGTCCCTCCTGTTGTTCTCAAGAACTGTGCTTCTGTGTTTACACCCTGCCTAGGCAAACTCTTTCGCCTTTGTCTGTCAACTTGTACCTTTCCTTCTTGCTGGAAGTTTGCTCTCATTCAGCCAGTCCCAAAGAAAGGTGACCATTCCCAACCCTCTAACTATCGTCCAATTGCTTTAACATCCTGTGTCACAAAAGTTTTTGAGTCAATTAATAGAAAAATTTTAAAGCATCTTTCCTATCACAACCTTCTTTCTGATCGTCAGTATGGGTTCCGTCAGGGATGCTCCACAGGCGATCTTCTCACCTACCTTTCAGACTCCTGGTCATCCTCATTTCGGGACTTTGGCGAAAACTTTGCCATTGCACTTGACATCTCAAAGGCTTTCGATCGAGTCTGGCATAAATCTTTAATTTCCAAACTGCCCTCTTACGGTTTCTATCCTTCTATCCGTGCCTTCATCTCTAGCTTCCTTTCTGGTCGTTCTATAGCCGCTGTTGTAAACGGCTATCGTTCTTCTCCTAGATCTATCAACAGTGGTGTTCCTCAGGACTCTGTCCTATCACCAACTCTCTTCCTTTTATTCATCAATGATCTTCTAAACAGTACATCTAACCCTATCCACTCACACGCTGATGACTCCACCCTTCACCTTTCCATTCGATTCCTACAACGTCCATCTCAGCAGTTACTTCAACAGGGAAGGGATGAGGCTATGGCACACCTAATGCTTCACCTTTCCATTCGATTCCTACAACGTCCATCTCAGCAGTTACTTCAACAGGGAAGGGATGAGGCTATGGCACACCTAATGCCTGACTTGGCTCGTATCTCTAACTGGGGTAAAAGTAACCTGGTTGTTTTTAATGCATCAAAGACTCAGTTTTTGCACCTATCAACCCAACAAAATCTTCCACAGGTATACCCACTTATGTTTAATAATACTCAACTTAATCCTTCATCATCGATGAACATGCTTGGGGTTTCATTTGCACGGAACTTGTCTTGGAAAGATCATATTACATCTCTTGTAAAATCTGCTTCCAAGTGATTGGGTGTGCTAAGCCGACTCCGTTCCTTCTTTGCCCCTGCACAATTGTTGACTCTAAACAGGGGTTTTATCCGCCCCTGTGTGGAGTACAACTCTCATGTATGGGGAGGCTCCCCACATACAGCTCTTCTCAATAGGGTGGAGTCAAAGGCTTTTCGTCTCATTAACTCTCCTCTTACTGACTCCCTTCAACCTCTGTCTCTTCGCCACAGTGTTGCATCTTTATCTCTTTTCTATCGCTACTTCAATGGTCACTGCTCCTCTGAACTGTCTGCATGCATTCCTCCACTTCTACAATGGTCGCGTAGCACCCGTCTAGCAGCAAACTCTCACCCCTTTTCTGTCCATATCTCTAATGCAAGAGTTAACCGTTACTCCCAGTCCTTCATTTATGCAACAGGTCAACTCTGGAACTGTTTCCCTCTGTCTGTATTTCCTGCTTCCTATGGTCCTCAGTCTTTCAAACGCAGTGTGTCCAGGCATCTCGAAATGAATGGATCTTGAATTTGGCTCTCTCTTGTATTTTGTTTTTCTCCTGGACGGAACAGTATTGCGGGCTCATTGCCTTTGGTTCCTTCTTCCTCACATAAAAAAATTAAAAAGCCTTAGCACCATCATACATACTCTTCACAGTATTCAACAACTTCCCATCTACTCCATATATTCTTAATACTTTCCACAATCCTTGACTATCCACCCTATCGTATGCTTTCTCCAAATCCATGAAGGTCGCATACAACTTCTTTCTTCTGTTCCACTAAAGATCTAAGAATGAATATCCGATCTACACAACCTCTTCCCTTCCTAAAGCCTCCCTATTCTTCTCCAACTAATTCCTCTGTTATTTCCCTAACTCTGTCAATAAGTATCCTACCATATACTTTTCCTATTACACTAAGAAGACAAATGCCCCAATGATTACCACACACTTCTTTTTCCCCTTCCTTTGTACAAGGGAATAATTACACCTGACTTCCAATCCCCGGGACTCTACCTTCCTCCGAGGCCAATCTGCACATCTTCCATATCCATTCTACTACTATCTCTCCCCATGCTTCAGCATTTCACCACACACTCCATCAGTTCCTGGAGCTTTCCCCAATTTGACTTTCTTAATTGCTTCCACAACTTCTATCCTACTGATTTCTTCCTGTCTTCTCACCTCCCTCCTTCTCCCAACCAATCCCCAGCCACTTATATTTGCATTACCTCCATTCTCTATGTTGAACAATTTCTTAAAGTGTTTCCATCTGCTCACTTTTTCTCCCTTCTCCACTAATAATCTACCATTTTTATCTTTCATTCCCCTACTAAATTCACTGCTATCCTGTCTTACTCTCTTCACGTGTTTCCAGAACATTTTCTTACAGTCCCTCCACTTTACACTCAAATTCCTTCCAAATTTCTCATCCACTCTCTTCTTACTCTCTCTTACTAATCATCTCACCTCTCTTTTCCTTTCTACATATAACTCTCTCTTCCGCCTTTCAACTTCTTCCACACCCCTATTTCGCATCCATTTATTGTGTGCTTTCTTAATTTGTGCCACAGCCTGCCTCACCTCTTCATTCCCCAATGCTGTTCCTTGCATCCCCTTCCGTCATCTCTTCGCCCAACACACCACATCACATGCTGCACATATTTTTTCTGTGAATATCTTCCACGCACCTTCCACATCTCCCATCTGCTCCATTTCATATTTACCCAATCGTTCCTCCACTTCTCTCTTATCTATCTATCTATGTATTGTCAGACGCCTCAATCCCGTTTGGGGTGGTCACAAAAAAATCGCCTCCAAGTCGCCCTGTCCCCCGCCATTTCACTGACCTGCTCCCAACTCACACCCCCCTCTCTCATATACCTCTCCACCCCATCCCTCCATCTCATCCTCGGCCTCCCCCTCCCTCTTCCCACCTCACTCACATACACTCTCTTCGTCAGTCTTTCACCCTCCATCCTCTCCACATGGCCAAACCACCTCAGTGTGTTCCTCATAACGCTTCCTATCACAACCACATCAACACCACAACGCTCCTTTATATCCTCATTCGTCAGCCTGTCTCTCCACGTGACTCCACAGGCTCCTCTTAAATAACTCATTTCCACTGCTCTCACTCTTGACTTGTGTCCTTCCAACAACGTCCAAGCTTCACTTCCGTACGTTAGAGTTGGTATCACAATACTGTCATGTAGTAACTTTTTCACTTCCATGCTCACTTTCCTGTTTCTTATCACTGCTTTCAAAGAACCAGCAACCTTTCTTCCTTGCTGTACCCTTTCAAGCACTTCACCCTCCAAACCTCCATCCTTACTCATCACACTACCCAAGTACTTAAACGTACTCACATTTTCCAATTCCTCACCATCCAACCTCGCTGTACATTCACTGACTTCACCCCTCTCAAAGACCATCACTTTACTCTTCCCTACATTCACCTTTAGATTCCGTTTCTTACACACTCTCTCAAACTCATCCACCAAGCCTTGCAGCTCCCCTTCGTCTTCACTCAACAACACAGTATCATCTGCAAACAACAGTACAGGGAGTTTCCAAACACTATCCTCTCTCACTAGGGCCTCTCCAACATCCACTGCCCTGCCTTGTATCTCTTTTATTACCCGATCCATGTACAGATTGAACAACCATGGAGATATGACACATCCTTTTTTCAACCCAACCTTCAAAGAGAAAAATTCCCTAAGTTCTCCATCCACATGCACTGCCCGGAATCGTGCTAAGTCTGTTCTTTGCTCTGCTAAAAATAATTTCATCTGTACTAAATGCTCTCAACTCTCCAACTCGAACTCTTCCCGCTCCTTCTGGCACCTTGCCAAAAACCTTTCTAACAACTTTACCTCATCATCCTTCCCTCCTCTTTTCTACTCTGATGGCTCTGTAGCTATTTCTTCTACTGATAAAGCAGATCTCTTCACTCAGACTTTCTCCTCCAATTCCACCTTAGAGGATTCTGATGCTGTTCCTCCCTCACTTCCCCCTCTGACTTCCTCATGGCTAACATTAAAATGTCTTCAGGTGATGTATTTTCTGCCATTGCTGGCCTCCTTACTAATAAGGCATTTGGGCCTGATGGAGTCCCTCCTGTTGTTCTCAAGAACTGTGCTTCTGTGTTTACACCCTGCCTAGGCAAACTCTTTCGCCTTTGTCTGTCAACTTGTACCTTTCCTTCTTGCTGGAAGTTTGCTCTCATTCAGCCAGTCCCAAAGAAAGGTGACCATTCCCAACCCTCTAACTATCGTCCAATTGCTTTAACATCCTGTGTCACAAAAGTTTTTGAGTCAATTAATAGAAAAATTTTAAAGCATCTTTCCTATCACAACCTTCTTTCTGATCGTCAGTATGGGTTCCGTCAGGGATGCTCCACAGGCGATCTTCTCACCTACCTTTCAGACTCCTGGTCATCCTCATTTCGGGACTTTGGCGAAAACTTTGCCATTGCACTTGACATCTCAAAGGCTTTCGATCGAGTCTGGCATAAATCTTTAATTTCCAAACTGCCCTCTTACGGTTTCTATCCTTCTATCCGTGCCTTCATCTCTAGCTTCCTTTCTGGTCGTTCTATAGCCGCTGTTGTAAACGGCTATCGTTCTTCTCCTAGATCTATCAACAGTGGTGTTCCTCAGGACTCTGTCCTATCACCAACTCTCTTCCTTTTATTCATCAATGATCTTCTAAACAGTACATCTAACCCTATCCACTCACACGCTGATGACTCCACCCTTCACCTTTCCATTCGATTCCTACAACGTCCATCTCAGCAGTTACTTCAACAGGGAAGGGATGAGGCTATGGCACACCTAATGCTTCACCTTTCCATTCGATTCCTACAACGTCCATCTCAGCAGTTACTTCAACAGGGAAGGGATGAGGCTATGGCACACCTAATGCCTGACTTGGCTCGTATCTCTAACTGGGGTAAAAGTAACCTGGTTGTTTTTAATGCATCAAAGACTCAGTTTTTGCACCTATCAACCCAACAAAATCTTCCACAGGTATACCCACTTATGTTTAATAATACTCAACTTAATCCTTCATCATCGATGAACATGCTTGGGGTTTCATTTGCACGGAACTTGTCTTGGAAAGATCATATTACATCTCTTGTAAAATCTGCTTCCAAGTGATTGGGTGTGCTAAGCCGACTCCGTTCCTTCTTTGCCCCTGCACAATTGTTGACTCTAAACAGGGGTTTTATCCGCCCCTGTGTGGAGTACAACTCTCATGTATGGGGAGGCTCCCCACATACAGCTCTTTCTCAATAGGGTGGAGTCAAAGGCTTTTCGTCTCATTAACTCTCCCCCTCTTACTGACTCCCTTCAACCTCTGTCTCTTCGCCACAGTGTTGCATCTTTATCTCTTTTCTATCGCTACTTCAATGGTCACTGCTCCTCTGAACTGTCTGCATGCATTCCTCCACTTCTACAATGGTCGCGTAGCACCCGTCTAGCAGCAAACTCTCACCCCTTTTCTGTCCATATCTCTAATGCAAGAGTTAACCGTTACTCCCAGTCCTTCATTTATGCAACAGGTCAACTCTGGAACTGTTTCCTCTGTCTGTATTTCCTGCTTCCTATGGTCCTCAGTCTTTCAAACGCAGTGTGTCCAGGCATCTCGAAATGAATGGATCTTGAATTTGGCTCTCTCTTGTATTTTGTTTTTCTCCTGGACGGAACAGTATTGCGGGCTCATTGCCTTTGGTTCCTTCTTCCTCACATAAAAAAAATTAAAAAGCCTTAGCACCATCATACATACTCTTCACAGTATTCAACAACTTCCCATCTACTCCATATATTCTTAATACTTTCCACAATCCTTGACTATCCACCCTATCGTATGCTTTCTCCAAATCCATGAAGGTCGCATACAACTTCTTTCTTCTGTTCCACTAAAGATCTAAGAATGAATATCCGATCTACACAACCTCTTCCCTTCCTAAAGCCTCCCTATTCTTCTCCAACTAATTCCTCTGTTATTTCCCTAACTCTGTCAATAAGTATCCTACCATATACTTTTCCTATTACACTAAGAAGACAAATGCCCCAATGATTACCACACACTTCTTTTTCCCCTTCCTTTGTACAAGGGAATAATTACACCTGACTTCCAATCCCCGGGACTCTACCTTCCTCCGAGGCCAATCTGCACATCTTCCATATCCATTCTACTACTATCTCTCCCCATGCTTCAGCATTTCACCACACACTCCATCAGTTCCTGGAGCTTTCCCCAATTTGACTTTCTTAATTGCTTCCACAACTTCTATCCTACTGATTTCTTCCTGTCTTCTCACCTCCCTCCTTCTCCCAACCAATCCCCAGCCACTTATATTTGCATTACCTCCATTCTCTATGTTGAACAATTTCTTAAAGTGTTTCCATCTGCTCACTTTTTCTCCCTTCTCCACTAATAATCTACCATTTTTATCTTTCATTCCCCTACTAAATTCACTGCTATCCTGTCTTACTCTCTTCACGTGTTTCCAGAACATTTTCTTACAGTCCCTCCACTTTACACTCAAATTCCTTCCAAATTTCTCATCCACTCTCTTCTTACTCTCTCTTACTAATCATCTCACCTCTCTTTTCCTTTCTACATATAACTCTCTCTTCCGCCTTTCAACTTCTTCCACACCCCTATTTCGCATCCATTTATTGTGTGCTTTCTTAATTTGTGCCACAGCCTGCCTCACCTCTTCATTCCCCAATGCTGTTCCTTGCATCCCCTTCCGTCATCTCTTCGCCCAACACACCACATCACATGCTGCACATATTTTTTCTGTGAATATCTTCCACGCACCTTCCACATCTCCCATCTGCTCCATTTCATATTTACCCAATCGTTCCTCCACTTCTCTCTTATCTATCTATCTATGTATTGTCAGACGCCTCAATCCCGTTTGGGGTGGTCACAAACATCGCCTCCAAGTCGCCCTGTCCCCCGCCATTTCACTGACCTGCTCCCAACTCACACCCCCCTCTCTCATATACCTCTCCACCCCATCCCTCCATCTCATCCTCGGCCTCCCCCTCCCTCTTCCCCCCTCCACCTCACTCACATACACTCTCTTCGTCAGTCTTTCACCCTCCATCCTCTCCACATGGCCAAACCACCTCAGTGTGTTCCTCATAACGCTTCCTATCACAACCACATCAACACCACAACGCTCCTTTATATCCTCATTCGTCAGCCTGTCTCTCCACGTGACTCCACAGGCTCCTCTTAAATAACTCATTTCCACTGCTCTCACTCTTGACTTGTGTCCTTCCAACAACGTCCAAGCTTCACTTCCGTACGTTAGAGTTGGTATCACAATACTGTCATGTAGTAACTTTTTCACTTCCATGCTCACTTTCCTGTTTCTTATCACTGCTTTCAAAGAACCAGCAACCTTTCTTCCTTGCTGTACCCTTTTCAAGCACTTCACCCTCCAAACCTCCATCCTTACTCATCACACTACCCAAGTACTTAAACGTACTCACATTTTCCAATTCCTCACCATCCAACCTCGCTGTACATTCACTGACTTCACCCCTCTCAAAGACCATCACTTTACTCTTCCCTACATTCACCTTTAGATTCCGTTTCTTACACACTCTCTCAAACTCATCCACCAAGCCTTGCAGCTCCCCTTCGTCTTCACTCAACAACACAGTATCATCTGCAAACAACAGTACAGGGAGTTTCCAAACACTATCCTCTCTCACTAGGGCCTCTCCAACATCCACTGCCCTGCCTTGTATCTCTTTTATTACCCGATCCATGTACAGATTGAACAACCATGGAGATATGACACATCCTTTTTTCAACCCAACCTTCAAAGAGAAAAATTCCCTAAGTTCTCCATCCACATGCACTGCCCGGAATCGTGCTAAGTCTGTTCTTTGCTCTGCTAAAAATAATTTCATCTGTACTAAATGCTCTCAACTCTCCAACTCGAACTCTTCCCGCTCCTTCTGGCACCTTGCCAAAACCTTTCTAACAACTTTACCTCATCATCCTTCCCTCCTCTTTTTCTACTCTGATGGCTCTGTAGCTATTTCTTCTACTGATAAAGCAGATCTCTTCACTCAGACTTTCTCCTCCAATTCCACCTTAGAGGATTCTGATGCTGTTCCTCCCTCACTTCCCCCTCTGACTTCCTCATGGCTAACATTAAAATGTCTTCAGGTGATGTATTTTCTGCCATTGCTGGCCTCCTTACTAATAAGGCATTTGGGCCTGATGGAGTCCCTCCTGTTGTTCTCAAGAACTGTGCTTCTGTGTTTACACCCTGCCTAGGCAAACTCTTTCGCCTTTGTCTGTCAACTTGTACCTTTCCTTCTTGCTGGAAGTTTGCTCTCATTCAGCCAGTCCCAAAGAAAGGTGACCATTCCCAACCCTCTAACTATCGTCCAATTGCTTTAACATCCTGTGTCACAAAAGTTTTTGAGTCAATTAATAGAAAAATTTTAAAGCATCTTTCCTATCACAACCTTCTTTCTGATCGTCAGTATGGGTTCCGTCAGGGATGCTCCACAGGCGATCTTCTCACCTACCTTTCAGACTCCTGGTCATCCTCATTTCGGGACTTTGGCGAAAACTTTGCCATTGCACTTGACATCTCAAAGGCTTTCGATCGAGTCTGGCATAAATCTTTAATTTCCAAACTGCCCTCTTACGGTTTCTATCCTTCTATCCGTGCCTTCATCTCTAGCTTCCTTTCTGGTCGTTCTATAGCCGCTGTTGTAAACGGCTATCGTTCTTCTCCTAGATCTATCAACAGTGGTGTTCCTCAGGACTCTGTCCTATCACCAACTCTCTTCCTTTTATTCATCAATGATCTTCTAAACAGTACATCTAACCCTATCCACTCACACGCTGATGACTCCACCCTTCACCTTTCCATTCGATTCCTACAACGTCCATCTCAGCAGTTACTTCAACAGGGAAGGGATGAGGCTATGGCACACCTAATGCTTCACCTTTCCATTCGATTCCTACAACGTCCATCTCAGCAGTTACTTCAACAGGGAAGGGATGAGGCTATGGCACACCTAATGCCTGACTTGGCTCGTATCTCTAACTGGGGTAAAAGTAACCTGGTTGTTTTTAATGCATCAAAGACTCAGTTTTTGCACCTATCAACCCAACAAAATCTTCCACAGGTATACCCACTTATGTTTAATAATACTCAACTTAATCCTTCATCATCGATGAACATGCTTGGGGTTTCATTTGCACGGAACTTGTCTTGGAAAGATCATATTACATCTCTTGTAAAATCTGCTTCCAAGTGATTGGGTGTGCTAAGCCGACTCCGTTCCTTCTTTGCCCCTGCACAATTGTTGACTCTAAACAGGGGTTTTATCCGCCCCTGTGTGGAGTACAACTCTCATGTATGGGGAGGCTCCCCACATACAGCTCTTCTCAATAGGGTGGAGTCAAAGGCTTTTCGTCTCATTAACTCTCCCCTCTTACTGACTCCCTTCAACCTCTGTCTCTTCGCCACAGTGTTGCATCTTTATCTCTTTTCTATCGCTACTTCAATGGTCACTGCTCCTCTGAACTGTCTGCATGCATTCCTCCACTTCTACAATGGTCGCGTAGCACCCGTCTAGCAGCAAACTCTCACCCCTTTTCTGTCCATATCTCTAATGCAAGAGTTAACCGTTACTCCCAGTCCTTCATTTATGCAACAGGTCAACTCTGGAACTGTTTCCCTCTGTCTGTATTTCCTGCTTCCTATGGTCCTCAGTCTTTCAAACGCAGTGTGTCCAGGCATCTCGAAATGAATGGATCTTGAATTTGGCTCTCTCTTGTATTTTGTTTTTCTCCTGGACGGAACAGTATTGCGGGCTCATTGCCTTTGGTTCCTTCTTCCTCACATAAAAAAATTAAAAAGCCTTAGCACCATCATACATACTCTTCACAGTATTCAACAACTTCCCATCTACTCCATATATTCTTAATACTTTCCACAATCCTTGACTATCCACCCTATCGTATGCTTTCTCCAAATCCATGAAGGTCGCATACAACTTCTTTCTTCTGTTCCACTAAAGATCTAAGAATGAATATCCGATCTACACAACCTCTTCCCCTTCCTAAAGCCTCCCTATTCTTCTCCAACTAATTCCTCTGTTATTTCCCTAACTCTGTCAATAAGTATCCTACCATATACTTTTCCTATTACACTAAGAAGACAAATGCCCCAATGATTACCACACACTTCTTTTTCCCCTTCCTTTGTACAAGGGAATAATTACACCTGACTTCCAATCCCCCGGGACTCTACCTTCCTCCGAGGCCAATCTGCACATCTTCCATATCCATTCTACTACTATCTCTCCCCATGCTTCAGCATTTCACCACACACTCCATCAGTTCCTGGAGCTTTCCCCAATTTGACTTTCTTAATTGCTTCCACAACTTCTATCCTACTGATTTCTTCCTGTCTTCTCACCTCCCTCCTTCTCCCAACCAATCCCCAGCCACTTATATTTGCATTACCTCCATTCTCTATGTTGAACAATTTCTTAAAGTGTTTCCATCTGCTCACTTTTTCTCCCTTCTCCACTAATAATCTACCATTTTTATCTTTCATTCCCCTACTAAATTCACTGCTATCCTGTCTTACTCTCTTCACGTGTTTCCAGAACATTTTCTTACAGTCCCTCCACTTTACACTCAAATTCCTTCCAAATTTCTCATCCACTCTCTTCTTACTCTCTCTTACTAATCATCTCACCTCTCTTTTCCTTTCTACATATAACTCTCTCTTCCGCCTTTCAACTTCTTCCACACCCCTATTTCGCATCCATTTATTGTGTGCTTTCTTAATTTGTGCCACAGCCTGCCTCACCTCTTCATTCCCCAATGCTGTTCCTTGCATCCCCTTCCGTCATCTCTTCGCCCAACACACCACATCACATGCTGCACATATTTTTTCTGTGAATATCTTCCACGCACCTTCCACATCTCCCATCTGCTCCATTTCATATTTACCCAATCGTTCCTCCACTTCTCTCTTATCTATCTATCTATGTATTGTCAGACGCCTCAATCCCGTTTGGGGTGGTCACAAAAAAATCGCCTCCAAGTCGCCCTGTCCCCCGCCATTTCACTGACCTGCTCCCAACTCACACCCCCCTCTCTCATATACCTCTCCACCCCATCCCTCCATCTCATCCTCGGCCTCCCCCTCCCTCTTCCCCCTCCACCTCACTCACATACACTCTCTTCGTCAGTCTTTCACCCTCCATCCTCTCCACATGGCCAAACCACCTCAGTGTGTTCCTCATAACGCTTCCTATCACAACCACATCAACACCACAACGCTCCTTTATATCCTCATTCGTCAGCCTGTCTCTCCACGTGACTCCACAGGCTCCTCTTAAATAACTCATTTCCACTGCTCTCACTCTTGACTTGTGTCCTTCCAACAACGTCCAAGCTTCACTTCCGTACGTTAGAGTTGGTATCACAATACTGTCATGTAGTAACTTTTTCACTTCCATGCTCACTTTCCTGTTTCTTATCACTGCTTTCAAAGAACCAGCAACCTTTCTTCCTTGCTGTACCCTTTCAAGCACTTCACCCTCCAAACCTCCATCCTTACTCATCACACTACCCAAGTACTTAAACGTACTCACATTTTCCAATTCCTCACCATCCAACCTCGCTGTACATTCACTGACTTCACCCCTCTCAAAGACCATCACTTTACTCTTCCCTACATTCACCTTTAGATTCCGTTTCTTACACACTCTCTCAAACTCATCCACCAAGCCTTGCAGCTCCCCTTCGTCTTCACTCAACAACACAGTATCATCTGCAAACAACAGTACAGGGAGTTTCCAAACACTATCCTCTCTCACTAGGGCCTCTCCAACATCCACTGCCCTGCCTTGTATCTCTTTTATTACCCGATCCATGTACAGATTGAACAACCATGGAGATATGACACATCCTTTTTTCAACCCAACCTTCAAAGAGAAAAATTCCCTAAGTTCTCCATCCACATGCACTGCCCGGAATCGTGCTAAGTCTGTTCTTTGCTCTGCTAAAAATAATTTCATCTGTACTAAATGCTCTCAACTCTCCAACTCGAACTCTTCCCGCTCCTTCTGGCACCTTGCCAAAAACCTTTCTAACAACTTTACCTCATCATCCTTCCCTCCTCTTTTCTACTCTGATGGCTCTGTAGCTATTTCTTCTACTGATAAAGCAGATCTCTTCACTCAGACTTTCTCCTCCAATTCCACCTTAGAGGATTCTGATGCTGTTCCTCCCTCACTTCCCCCTCTGACTTCCTCATGGCTAACATTAAAATGTCTTCAGGTGATGTATTTTCTGCCATTGCTGGCCTCCTTACTAATAAGGCATTTGGGCCTGATGGAGTCCCTCCTGTTGTTCTCAAGAACTGTGCTTCTGTGTTTACACCCTGCCTAGGCAAACTCTTTCGCCTTTGTCTGTCAACTTGTACCTTTCCTTCTTGCTGGAAGTTTGCTCTCATTCAGCCAGTCCCAAAGAAAGGTGACCATTCCCAACCCTCTAACTATCGTCCAATTGCTTTAACATCCTGTGTCACAAAAGTTTTTGAGTCAATTAATAGAAAAATTTTAAAGCATCTTTCCTATCACAACCTTCTTTCTGATCGTCAGTATGGGTTCCGTCAGGGATGCTCCACAGGCGATCTTCTCACCTACCTTTCAGACTCCTGGTCATCCTCATTTCGGGACTTTGGCGAAAACTTTGCCATTGCACTTGACATCTCAAAGGCTTTCGATCGAGTCTGGCATAAATCTTTAATTTCCAAACTGCCCTCTTACGGTTTCTATCCTTCTATCCGTGCCTTCATCTCTAGCTTCCTTTCTGGTCGTTCTATAGCCGCTGTTGTAAACGGCTATCGTTCTTCTCCTAGATCTATCAACAGTGGTGTTCCTCAGGACTCTGTCCTATCACCAACTCTCTTCCTTTTTATTCATCAATGATCTTCTAAACAGTACATCTAACCCTATCCACTCACACGCTGATGACTCCACCCTTCACCTTTCCATTCGATTCCTACAACGTCCATCTCAGCAGTTACTTCAACAGGGAAGGGATGAGGCTATGGCACACCTAATGCTTCACCTTTCCATTCGATTCCTACAACGTCCATCTCAGCAGTTACTTCAACAGGGAAGGGATGAGGCTATGGCACACCTAATGCCTGACTTGGCTCGTATCTCTAACTGGGGTAAAAGTAACCTGGTTGTTTTTAATGCATCAAAGACTCAGTTTTTGCACCTATCAACCCAACAAAATCTTCCACAGGTATACCCACTTATGTTTAATAATACTCAACTTAATCCTTCATCATCGATGAACATGCTTGGGGTTTCATTTGCACGGAACTTGTCTTGGAAAGATCATATTACATCTCTTGTAAAATCTGCTTCCAAGTGATTGGGTGTGCTAAGCCGACTCCGTTCCTTCTTTGCCCCTGCACAATTGTTGACTCTAAACAGGGGTTTTATCCGCCCCTGTGTGGAGTACAACTCTCATGTATGGGGAGGCTCCCCACATACAGCTCTTCTCAATAGGGTGGAGTCAAAGGCTTTTCGTCTCATTAACTCTCCCCTCTTACTGACTCCCTTCAACCTCTGTCTCTTCGCCACAGTGTTGCATCTTTATCTCTTTTCTATCGCTACTTCAATGGTCACTGCTCCTCTGAACTGTCTGCATGCATTCCTCCACTTCTACAATGGTCGCGTAGCACCCGTCTAGCAGCAAACTCTCACCCCTTTTCTGTCCATATCTCTAATGCAAGAGTTAACCGTTACTCCCAGTCCTTCATTTATGCAACAGGTCAACTCTGGAACTGTTTCCCTCTGTCTGTATTTCCTGCTTCCTATGGTCCTCAGTCTTTCAAACGCAGTGTGTCCAGGCATCTCGAAATGAATGGATCTTGAATTTGGCTCTCTCTTGTATTTTGTTTTTCTCCTGGACGGAACAGTATTGCGGGCTCATTGCCTTTGGTTCCTTCTTCCTCACATAAAAAAAATTAAAAAGCCTTAGCACCATCATACATACTCTTCACAGTATTCAACAACTTCCCATCTACTCCATATATTCTTAATACTTTCCACAATCCTTGACTATCCACCCTATCGTATGCTTTCTCCAAATCCATGAAGGTCGCATACAACTTCTTTCTTCTGTTCCACTAAAGATCTAAGAATGAATATCCGATCTACACAACCTCTTCCCTTCCTAAAGCCTCCCTATTCTTCTCCAACTAATTCCTCTGTTATTTCCCTAACTCTGTCAATAAGTATCCTACCATATACTTTTCCTATTACACTAAGAAGACAAATGCCCCAATGATTACCACACACTTCTTTTTCCCCTTCCTTTGTACAAGGGAATAATTACACCTGACTTCCAATCCCCGGGACTCTACCTTCCTCCGAGGCCAATCTGCACATCTTCCATATCCATTCTACTACTATCTCTCCCCATGCTTCAGCATTTCACCACACACTCCATCAGTTCCTGGAGCTTTCCCCAATTTGACTTTCTTAATTGCTTCCACAACTTCTATCCTACTGATTTCTTCCTGTCTTCTCACCTCCCTCCTTCTCCCAACCAATCCCCAGCCACTTATATTTGCATTACCTCCATTCTCTATGTTGAACAATTTCTTAAAGTGTTTCCATCTGCTCACTTTTTTCTCCCTTCTCCACTAATAATCTACCATTTTTATCTTTCATTCCCCTACTAAATTCACTGCTATCCTGTCTTACTCTCTTCACGTGTTTCCAGAACATTTTCTTACAGTCCCTCCACTTTACACTCAAATTCCTTCCAAATTTCTCATCCACTCTCTTCTTACTCTCTCTTACTAATCATCTCACCTCTCTTTTCCTTTCTACATATAACTCTCTCTTCCGCCTTTCAACTTCTTCCACACCCCTATTTCGCATCCATTTATTGTGTGCTTTCTTAATTTGTGCCACAGCCTGCCTCACCTCTTCATTCCCCAATGCTGTTCCTTGCATCCCCTTCCGTCATCTCTTCGCCCAACACACCACATCACATGCTGCACATATTTTTTCTGTGAATATCTTCCACGCACCTTCCACATCTCCCATCTGCTCCATTTCATATTTACCCAATCGTTCCTCCACTTCTCTCTTATCTATCTATCTATGTATTGTCAGACGCCTCAATCCCGTTTGGGGTGGTCACAAAAAAATCGCCTCCAAGTCGCCCTGTCCCCCGCCATTTCACTGACCTGCTCCCAACTCACACCCCTCTCTCATATACCTCTCCACCCCATCCCTCCATCTCATCCTCGGCCTCCCCCTCCCTCTTCCCCCCTCCACCTCACTCACATACACTCTCTTCGTCAGTCTTTCACCCTCCATCCTCTCCACATGGCCAAACCACCTCAGTGTGTTCCTCATAACGCTTCCTATCACAACCACATCAACACCACAACGCTCCTTTATATCCTCATTCGTCAGCCTGTCTCTCCACGTGACTCCACAGGCTCCTCTTAAATAACTCATTTCCACTGCTCTCACTCTTGACTTGTGTCCTTCCAACAACGTCCAAGCTTCACTTCCGTACGTTAGAGTTGGTATCACAATACTGTCATGTAGTAACTTTTTCACTTCCATGCTCACTTTCCTGTTTCTTATCACTGCTTTCAAAGAACCAGCAACCTTTCTTCCTTGCTGTACCCTTTCAAGCACTTCACCCTCCAAACCTCCATCCTTACTCATCACACTACCCAAGTACTTAAACGTACTCACATTTTCCAATTCCTCACCATCCAACCTCGCTGTACATTCACTGACTTCACCCCTCTCAAAGACCATCACTTTACTCTTCCCTACATTCACCTTTAGATTCCGTTTCTTACACACTCTCTCAAACTCATCCACCAAGCCTTGCAGCTCCCCTTCGTCTTCACTCAACAACACAGTATCATCTGCAAACAACAGTACAGGGAGTTTCCAAACACTATCCTCTCTCACTAGGGCCTCTCCAACATCCACTGCCCTGCCTTGTATCTCTTTTATTACCCGATCCATGTACAGATTGAACAACCATGGAGATATGACACATCCTTTTTTCAACCCAACCTTCAAAGAGAAAAATTCCCTAAGTTCTCCATCCACATGCACTGCCCGGAATCGTGCTAAGTCTGTTCTTTGCTCTGCTAAAAATAATTTCATCTGTACTAAATGCTCTCAACTCTCCAACTCGAACTCTTCCCGCTCCTTCTGGCACCTTGCCAAAAACCTTTCTAACAACTTTACCTCATCATCCTTCCCTCCTCTTTTCTACTCTGATGGCTCTGTAGCTATTTCTTCTACTGATAAAGCAGATCTCTTCACTCAGACTTTCTCCTCCAATTCCACCTTAGAGGATTCTGATGCTGTTCCTCCCTCACTTCCCCCTCTGACTTCCTCATGGCTAACATTAAAATGTCTTCAGGTGATGTATTTTCTGCCATTGCTGGCCTCCTTACTAATAAGGCATTTGGGCCTGATGGAGTCCCTCCTGTTGTTCTCAAGAACTGTGCTTCTGTGTTTACACCCTGCCTAGGCAAACTCTTTTCGCCTTTGTCTGTCAACTTGTACCTTTCCTTCTTGCTGGAAGTTTGCTCTCATTCAGCCAGTCCCAAAGAAAGGTGACCATTCCCAACCCTCTAACTATCGTCCAATTGCTTTAACATCCTGTGTCACAAAAGTTTTTGAGTCAATTAATAGAAAAATTTTAAAGCATCTTTCCTATCACAACCTTCTTTCTGATCGTCAGTATGGGTTCCGTCAGGGATGCTCCACAGGCGATCTTCTCACCTACCTTTCAGACTCCTGGTCATCCTCATTTCGGGACTTTGGCGAAAACTTTGCCATTGCACTTGACATCTCAAAGGCTTTCGATCGAGTCTGGCATAAATCTTTAATTTCCAAACTGCCCTCTTACGGTTTCTATCCTTCTATCCGTGCCTTCATCTCTAGCTTCCTTTCTGGTCGTTCTATAGCCGCTGTTGTAAACGGCTATCGTTCTTCTCCTAGATCTATCAACAGTGGTGTTCCTCAGGACTCTGTCCTATCACCAACTCTCTTCCTTTTATTCATCAATGATCTTCTAAACAGTACATCTAACCCTATCCACTCACACGCTGATGACTCCACCCTTCACCTTTCCATTCGATTCCTACAACGTCCATCTCAGCAGTTACTTCAACAGGGAAGGGATGAGGCTATGGCACACCTAATGCTTCACCTTTCCATTCGATTCCTACAACGTCCATCTCAGCAGTTACTTCAACAGGGAAGGGATGAGGCTATGGCACACCTAATGCCTGACTTGGCTCGTATCTCTAACTGGGGTAAAAGTAACCTGGTTGTTTTTAATGCATCAAAGACTCAGTTTTTGCACCTATCAACCCAACAAAATCTTCCACAGGTATACCCACTTATGTTTAATAATACTCAACTTAATCCTTCATCATCGATGAACATGCTTGGGGTTTCATTTGCACGGAACTTGTCTTGGAAAGATCATATTACATCTCTTGTAAAATCTGCTTCCAAGTGATTGGGTGTGCTAAGCCGACTCCGTTCCTTCTTTGCCCCTGCACAATTGTTGACTCTAAACAGGGGTTTTATCCGCCCCTGTGTGGAGTACAACTCTCATGTATGGGGAGGCTCCCCACATACAGCTCTTCTCAATAGGGTGGAGTCAAAGGCTTTTCGTCTCATTAACTCTCCCCCTCTTACTGACTCCCTTCAACCTCTGTCTCTTCGCCACAGTGTTGCATCTTTATCTCTTTTCTATCGCTACTTCAATGGTCACTGCTCCTCTGAACTGTCTGCATGCATTCCTCCACTTCTACAATGGTCGCGTAGCACCCGTCTAGCAGCAAACTCTCACCCCTTTTCTGTCCATATCTCTAATGCAAGAGTTAACCGTTACTCCCAGTCCTTCATTTATGCAACAGGTCAACTCTGGAACTGTTTCCCTCTGTCTGTATTTCCTGCTTCCTATGGTCCTCAGTCTTTCAAACGCAGTGTGTCCAGGCATCTCGAAATGAATGGATCTTGAATTTGGCTCTCTCTTGTATTTTGTTTTTCTCCTGGACGGAACAGTATTGCGGGCTCATTGCCTTTGGTTCCTTCTTCCTCACATAAAAAAAAAATTAAAAAGCCTTAGCACCATCATACATACTCTTCACAGTATTCAACAACTTCCCATCTACTCCATATATTCTTAATACTTTCCACAATCCTTGACTATCCACCCTATCGTATGCTTTCTCCAAATCCATGAAGGTCGCATACAACTTCTTTCTTCTGTTCCACTAAAGATCTAAGAATGAATATCCGATCTACACAACCTCTTCCCTTCCTAAAGCCTCCCTATTCTTCTCCAACTAATTCCTCTGTTATTTCCCTAACTCTGTCAATAAGTATCCTACCATATACTTTTCCTATTACACTAAGAAGACAAATGCCCCAATGATTACCACACACTTCTTTTTCCCCTTCCTTTGTACAAGGGAATAATTACACCTGACTTCCAATCCCCGGGACTCTACCTTCCTCCGAGGCCAATCTGCACATCTTCCATATCCATTCTACTACTATCTCTCCCCATGCTTCAGCATTTCACCACACACTCCATCAGTTCCTGGAGCTTTCCCCAATTTGACTTTCTTAATTGCTTCCACAACTTCTATCCTACTGATTTCTTCCTGTCTTCTCACCTCCCTCCTTCTCCCAACCAATCCCCAGCCACTTATATTTGCATTACCTCCATTCTCTATGTTGAACAATTTCTTAAAGTGTTTCCATCTGCTCACTTTTTCTCCCTTCTCCACTAATAATCTACCATTTTTATCTTTCATTCCCCTACTAAATTCACTGCTATCCTGTCTTACTCTCTTCACGTGTTTCCAGAACATTTTCTTACAGTCCCTCCACTTTACACTCAAATTCCTTCCAAATTTCTCATCCACTCTCTTCTTACTCTCTCTTACTAATCATCTCACCTCTCTTTTCCTTTCTACATATAACTCTCTCTTCCGCCTTTCAACTTCTTCCACACCCCTATTTCGCATCCATTTATTGTGTGCTTTCTTAATTTGTGCCACAGCCTGCCTCACCTCTTCATTCCCCAATGCTGTTCCTTGCATCCCCTTCCGTCATCTCTTCGCCCAACACACCACATCACATGCTGCACATATTTTTTCTGTGAATATCTTCCACGCACCTTCCACATCTCCCATCTGCTCCATTTCATATTTACCCAATCGTTCCTCCACTTCTCTCTTATCTATCTATCTATGTATTGTCAGACGCCTCAATCCCGTTTGGGGTGGTCACAAAAAAATCGCCTCCAAGTCGCCCTGTCCCCCGCCATTTCACTGACCTGCTCCCAACTCACACCCCCCTCTCTCATATACCTCTCCACCCCATCCCTCCATCTCATCCTCGGCCTCCCCCTCCCTCTTCCCCCCTCCACCTCACTCACATACACTCTCTTCGTCAGTCTTTCACCCTCCATCCTCTCCACATGGCCAAACCACCTCAGTGTGTTCCTCATAACGCTTCCTATCACAACCACATCAACACCACAACGCTCCTTTATATCCTCATTCGTCAGCCTGTCTCTCCACGTGACTCCACAGGCTCCTCTTAAATAACTCATTTCCACTGCTCTCACTCTTGACTTGTGTCCTTCCAACAACGTCCAAGCTTCACTTCCGTACGTTAGAGTTGGTATCACAATACTGTCATGTAGTAACTTTTTCACTTCCATGCTCACTTTCCTGTTTCTTATCACTGCTTTCAAAGAACCAGCAACCTTTCTTCCTTGCTGTACCCTTTCAAGCACTTCACCCTCCAAACCTCCATCCTTACTCATCACACTACCCAAGTACTTAAACGTACTCACATTTTCCAATTCCTCACCATCCAACCTCGCTGTACATTCACTGACTTCACCCCTCTCAAAGACCATCACTTTACTCTTCCCTACATTCACCTTTAGATTCCGTTTCTTACACACTCTCTCAAACTCATCCACCAAGCCTTGCAGCTCCCCTTCGTCTTCACTCAACAACACAGTATCATCTGCAAACAACAGTACAGGGAGTTTCCAAACACTATCCTCTCTCACTAGGGCCTCTCCAACATCCACTGCCCTGCCTTGTATCTCTTTTATTACCCGATCCATGTACAGATTGAACAACCATGGAGATATGACACATCCTTTTTTCAACCCAACCTTCAAAGAGAAAAATTCCCTAAGTTCTCCATCCACATGCACTGCCCGGAATCGTGCTAAGTCTGTTCTTTGCTCTGCTAAAAATAATTTCATCTGTACTAAATGCTCTCAACTCTCCAACTCGAACTCTTCCCGCTCCTTCTGGCACCTTGCCAAAAACCTTTCTAACAACTTTACCTCATCATCCTTCCCTCCTCTTTTCTACTCTGATGGCTCTGTAGCTATTTCTTCTACTGATAAAGCAGATCTCTTCACTCAGACTTTCTCCTCCAATTCCACCTTAGAGGATTCTGATGCTGTTCCTCCCTCACTTCCCCCCTCTGACTTCCTCATGGCTAACATTAAAATGTCTTCAGGTGATGTATTTTCTGCCATTGCTGGCCTCCTTACTAATAAGGCATTTGGGCCTGATGGAGTCCCTCCTGTTGTTCTCAAGAACTGTGCTTCTGTGTTTACACCCTGCCTAGGCAAACTCTTTCGCCTTTGTCTGTCAACTTGTACCTTTCCTTCTTGCTGGAAGTTTGCTCTCATTCAGCCAGTCCCAAAGAAAGGTGACCATTCCCAACCCTCTAACTATCGTCCAATTGCTTTAACATCCTGTGTCACAAAAGTTTTTGAGTCAATTAATAGAAAAATTTTAAAGCATCTTTCCTATCACAACCTTCTTTCTGATCGTCAGTATGGGTTCCGTCAGGGATGCTCCACAGGCGATCTTCTCACCTACCTTTCAGACTCCTGGTCATCCTCATTTCGGGACTTTGGCGAAAACTTTGCCATTGCACTTGACATCTCAAAGGCTTTCGATCGAGTCTGGCATAAATCTTTAATTTCCAAACTGCCCTCTTACGGTTTCTATCCTTCTATCCGTGCCTTCATCTCTAGCTTCCTTTCTGGTCGTTCTATAGCCGCTGTTGTAAACGGCTATCGTTCTTCTCCTAGATCTATCAACAGTGGTGTTCCTCAGGACTCTGTCCTATCACCAACTCTCTTCCTTTTATTCATCAATGATCTTCTAAACAGTACATCTAACCCTATCCACTCACACGCTGATGACTCCACCCTTCACCTTTCCATTCGATTCCTACAACGTCCATCTCAGCAGTTACTTCAACAGGGAAGGGATGAGGCTATGGCACACCTAATGCTTCACCTTTCCATTCGATTCCTACAACGTCCATCTCAGCAGTTACTTCAACAGGGAAGGGATGAGGCTATGGCACACCTAATGCCTGACTTGGCTCGTATCTCTAACTGGGGTAAAAGTAACCTGGTTGTTTTTAATGCATCAAAGACTCAGTTTTTGCACCTATCAACCCAACAAAATCTTCCACAGGTATACCCACTTATGTTTAATAATACTCAACTTAATCCTTCATCATCGATGAACATGCTTGGGGTTTCATTTGCACGGAACTTGTCTTGGAAAGATCATATTACATCTCTTGTAAAATCTGCTTCCAAGTGATTGGGTGTGCTAAGCCGACTCCGTTCCTTCTTTGCCCCTGCACAATTGTTGACTCTAAACAGGGGTTTTATCCGCCCCCTGTGTGGAGTACAACTCTCATGTATGGGGAGGCTCCCCACATACAGCTCTTCTCAATAGGGTGGAGTCAAAGGCTTTTCGTCTCATTAACTCTCCCCTCTTACTGACTCCCTTCAACCTCTGTCTCTTCGCCACAGTGTTGCATCTTTATCTCTTTTCTATCGCTACTTCAATGGTCACTGCTCCTCTGAACTGTCTGCATGCATTCCTCCACTTCTACAATGGTCGCGTAGCACCCGTCTAGCAGCAAACTCTCACCCCTTTTCTGTCCATATCTCTAATGCAAGAGTTAACCGTTACTCCCAGTCCTTCATTTATGCAACAGGTCAACTCTGGAACTGTTTCCCTCTGTCTGTATTTCCTGCTTCCTATGGTCCTCAGTCTTTCAAACGCAGTGTGTCCAGGCATCTCGAAATGAATGGATCTTGAATTTGGCTCTCTCTTGTATTTTGTTTTTCTCCTGGACGGAACAGTATTGCGGGCTCATTGCCTTTGGTTCCTTCTTCCTCACATAAAAAAAAAATTAAAAAGCCTTAGCACCATCATACATACTCTTCACAGTATTCAACAACTTCCCATCTACTCCATATATTCTTAATACTTTCCACAATCCTTGACTATCCACCCTATCGTATGCTTTCTCCAAATCCATGAAGGTCGCATACAACTTCTTTCTTCTGTTCCACTAAAGATCTAAGAATGAATATCCGATCTACACAACCTCTTCCCTTCCTAAAGCCTCCCTATTCTTCTCCAACTAATTCCTCTGTTATTTCCCTAACTCTGTCAATAAGTATCCTACCATATACTTTTCCTATTACACTAAGAAGACAAATGCCCCAATGATTACCACACACTTCTTTTTCCCCTTCCTTTGTACAAGGGAATAATTACACCTGACTTCCAATCCCCGGGACTCTACCTTCCTCCGAGGCCAATCTGCACATCTTCCATATCCATTCTACTACTATCTCTCCCCATGCTTCAGCATTTCACCACACACTCCATCAGTTCCTGGAGCTTTCCCCAATTTGACTTTCTTAATTGCTTCCACAACTTCTATCCTACTGATTTCTTCCTGTCTTCTCACCTCCCTCCTTCTCCCAACCAATCCCCAGCCACTTATATTTGCATTACCTCCATTCTCTATGTTGAACAATTTCTTAAAGTGTTTCCATCTGCTCACTTTTTCTCCCTTCTCCACTAATAATCTACCATTTTTATCTTTCATTCCCCTACTAAATTCACTGCTATCCTGTCTTACTCTCTTCACGTGTTTCCAGAACATTTTCTTACAGTCCCTCCACTTTACACTCAAATTCCTTCCAAATTTCTCATCCACTCTCTTCTTACTCTCTCTTACTAATCATCTCACCTCTCTTTTCCTTTCTACATATAACTCTCTCTTCCGCCTTTCAACTTCTTCCACACCCCTATTTCGCATCCATTTATTGTGTGCTTTCTTAATTTGTGCCACAGCCTGCCTCACCTCTTCATTCCCCAATGCTGTTCCTTGCATCCCCTTCCGTCATCTCTTCGCCCAACACACCACATCACATGCTGCACATATTTTTTCTGTGAATATCTTCCACGCACCTTCCACATCTCCCATCTGCTCCATTTCATATTTACCCAATCGTTCCTCCACTTCTCTCTTATCTATCTATCTATGTATTGTCAGACGCCTCAATCCCGTTTGGGGTGGTCACAAAAAAATCGCCTCCAAGTCGCCCTGTCCCCCGCCATTTCACTGACCTGCTCCCAACTCACACCCCCCTCTCTCATATACCTCTCCACCCCATCCCTCCATCTCATCCTCGGCCTCCCCTTCCTCTTCCCCCCTCCACCTCACTCACATACACTCTCTTCGTCAGTCTTTCACCCTCCATCCTCTCCACATGGCCAAACCACCTCAGTGTGTTCCTCATAACGCTTCCTATCACAACCACATCAACACCACAACGCTCCTTTATATCCTCATTCGTCAGCCTGTCTCTCCACGTGACTCCACAGGCTCCTCTTAAATAACTCATTTCCACTGCTCTCACTCTTGACTTGTGTCCTTCCAACAACGTCCAAGCTTCACTTCCGTACGTTAGAGTTGGTATCACAATACTGTCATGTAGTAACTTTTTCACTTCCATGCTCACTTTCCTGTTTCTTATCACTGCTTTCAAAGAACCAGCAACCTTTCTTCCTTGCTGTACCCTTTCAAGCACTTCACCCTCCAAACCTCCATCCTTTCGTGGCTGAATCGGTAGAGAGGCGGCCTGCAGTTCTGATGGACCCAGGTTCGAATCCCGACTGGGACAGGGAACAGTTTAAGGATTTGAATTTCATAAAATCAGACTTTCCTGATCTACGAGATGACCCGCCGACATATCATAAAAGTACCCCCACTAATACCAATACACCAGTCCTGTATGAGACAGCCCTAGCATGTATTCAATATGGACGGTGGGTGTTAGCGCCGAAGTGGTGACATGTAGAGAGGTGTATGGTATGTAGGAGGACTACTGGGCCTTGAGAACAGGCTGTGAAGCCTATGCCCAGAGATGGACACATAAAAAAAAAAAAAAAAACTCCCCAGGTACTTAAACGTACTCACATTTTCCAATTCCTCACCATCCAACCTCGCTGTACATTCACTGACTTCACCCCTCTCAAAGACCATCACTTTACTCTTCCCTACATTCACCTTTAGATTCCGTTTCTTACACACTCTCTCAAACTCATCCACCAAGCCTTGCAGCTCCCCTTCGTCTTCACTCAACAACACAGTATCATCTGCAAACAACAGTACAGGGAGTTTCCAAACACTATCCTCTCTCACTAGGGCCTCTCCAACATCCACTGCCCTGCCTTGTATCTCTTTTATTACCCGATCCATGTACAGATTGAACAACCATGGAGATATGACACATCCTTTTTTCAACCCAACCTTCAAAGAGAAAAATTCCCTAAGTTCTCCATCCACATGCACTGCCCGGAATCGTGCTAAGTCTGTTCTTTGCTCTGCTAAAAATAATTTCATCTGTACTAAATGCTCTCAACTCTCCAACTCGAACTCTTCCCGCTCCTTCTGGCACCTTGCCAAAAACCTTTCTAACAACTTTACCTCATCATCCTTCCCTCCTCTTTTCTACTCTGATGGCTCTGTAGCTATTTCTTCTACTGATAAAGCAGATCTCTTCACTCAGACTTTCTCCTCCAATTCCACCTTAGAGGATTCTGATGCTGTTCCTCCCTCACTTCCCCCTCTGACTTCCTCATGGCTAACATTAAAATGTCTTCAGGTGATGTATTTTCTGCCATTGCTGGCCTCCTTACTAATAAGGCATTTGGGCCTGATGGAGTCCCTCCTGTTGTTCTCAAGAACTGTGCTTCTGTGTTTACACCCTGCCTAGGCAAACTCTTTCGCCTTTGTCTGTCAACTTGTACCTTTCCTTCTTGCTGGAAGTTTGCTCTCATTCAGCCAGTCCCAAAGAAAGGTGACCATTCCCAACCCTCTAACTATCGTCCAATTGCTTTAACATCCTGTGTCACAAAAGTTTTTGAGTCAATTAATAGAAAAATTTTAAAGCATCTTTCCTATCACAACCTTCTTTCTGATCGTCAGTATGGGTTCCGTCAGGGATGCTCCACAGGCGATCTTCTCACCTACCTTTCAGACTCCTGGTCATCCTCATTTCGGGACTTTGGCGAAAACTTTGCCATTGCACTTGACATCTCAAAGGCTTTCGATCGAGTCTGGCATAAATCTTTAATTTCCAAACTGCCCTCTTACGGTTTCTATCCTTCTATCCGTGCCTTCATCTCTAGCTTCCTTTCTGGTCGTTCTATAGCCGCTGTTGTAAACGGCTATCGTTCTTCTCCTAGATCTATCAACAGTGGTGTTCCTCAGGACTCTGTCCTATCACCAACTCTCTTCCTTTTATTCATCAATGATCTTCTAAACAGTACATCTAACCCTATCCACTCACACGCTGATGACTCCACCCTTCACCTTTCCATTCGATTCCTACAACGTCCATCTCAGCAGTTACTTCAACAGGGAAGGGATGAGGCTATGGCACACCTAATGCTTCACCTTTCCATTCGATTCCTACAACGTCCATCTCAGCAGTTACTTCAACAGGGAAGGGATGAGGCTATGGCACACCTAATGCCTGACTTGGCTCGTATCTCTAACTGGGGTAAAAGTAACCTGGTTGTTTTTAATGCATCAAAGACTCAGTTTTTGCACCTATCAACCCAACAAAATCTTCCACAGGTATACCCACTTATGTTTAATAATACTCAACTTAATCCTTCATCATCGATGAACATGCTTGGGGTTTCATTTGCACGGAACTTGTCTTGGAAAGATCATATTACATCTCTTGTAAAATCTGCTTCCAAGTGATTGGGTGTGCTAAGCCGACTCCGTTCCTTCTTTGCCCCTGCACAATTGTTGACTCTAAACAGGGGTTTTATCCGCCCCTGTGTGGAGTACAACTCTCATGTATGGGGAGGCTCCCCACATACAGCTCTTCTCAATAGGGTGGAGTCAAAGGCTTTTCGTCTCATTAACTCTCCCCCTCTTACTGACTCCCTTCAACCTCTGTCTCTTCGCCACAGTGTTGCATCTTTATCTCTTTTCTATCGCTACTTCAATGGTCACTGCTCCTCTGAACTGTCTGCATGCATTCCTCCACTTCTACAATGGTCGCGTAGCACCCGTCTAGCAGCAAACTCTCACCCCTTTTCTGTCCATATCTCTAATGCAAGAGTTAACCGTTACTCCCAGTCCTTCATTTATGCAACAGGTCAACTCTGGAACTGTTTCCCTCTGTCTGTATTTCCTGCTTCCTATGGTCCTCAGTCTTTCAAACGCAGTGTGTCCAGGCATCTCGAAATGAATGGATCTTGAATTTGGCTCTCTCTTGTATTTTGTTTTTCTCCTGGACGGAACAGTATTGCGGGCTCATTGCCTTTGGTTCCTTCTTCCTCACATAAAAAAAAAAATTAAAAAGCCTTAGCACCATCATACATACTCTTCACAGTATTCAACAACTTCCCATCTACTCCATATATTCTTAATACTTTCCACAATCCTTGACTATCCACCCTATCGTATGCTTTCTCCAAATCCATGAAGGTCGCATACAACTTCTTTCTTCTGTTCCACTAAAGATCTAAGAATGAATATCCGATCTACACAACCTCTTCCCTTCCTAAAGCCTCCCTATTCTTCTCCAACTAATTCCTCTGTTATTTCCCTAACTCTGTCAATAAGTATCCTACCATATACTTTTCCTATTACACTAAGAAGACAAATGCCCCAATGATTACCACACACTTCTTTTTCCCCTTCCTTTGTACAAGGGAATAATTACACCTGACTTCCAATCCCCGGGACTCTACCTTCCTCCGAGGCCAATCTGCACATCTTCCATATCCATTCTACTACTATCTCTCCCCATGCTTCAGCATTTCACCACACACTCCATCAGTTCCTGGAGCTTTCCCCAATTTGACTTTCTTAATTGCTTCCACAACTTCTATCCTACTGATTTCTTCCTGTCTTCTCACCTCCCTCCTTCTCCCAACCAATCCCCAGCCACTTATATTTGCATTACCTCCATTCTCTATGTTGAACAATTTCTTAAAGTGTTTCCATCTGCTCACTTTTTCTCCCTTCTCCACTAATAATCTACCATTTTTATCTTTCATTCCCCTACTAAATTCACTGCTATCCTGTCTTACTCTCTTCACGTGTTTCCAGAACATTTTCTTACAGTCCCTCCACTTTACACTCAAATTCCTTCCAAATTTCTCATCCACTCTCTTCTTACTCTCTCTTACTAATCATCTCACCTCTCTTTTCCTTTCTACATATAACTCTCTCTTCCGCCTTTCAACTTCTTCCACACCCCTATTTCGCATCCATTTATTGTGTGCTTTCTTAATTTGTGCCACAGCCTGCCTCACCTCTTCATTCCCCAATGCTGTTCCTTGCATCCCCTTCCGTCATCTCTTCGCCCAACACACCACATCACATGCTGCACATATTTTTTCTGTGAATATCTTCCACGCACCTTCCACATCTCCCATCTGCTCCATTTCATATTTACCCAATCGTTCCTCCACTTCTCTCTTATCTATCTATCTATGTATTGTCAGACGCCTCAATCCCGTTTGGGGTGGTCACAAAAAAATCGCCTCCAAGTCGCCCTGTCCCCCGCCATTTCACTGACCTGCTCCCAACTCACACCCCTCTCTCATACACCTCTCCACCCCATCCCTCCATCTCATCCTCGGCCTGCCCCTCCCTCTTCCCCCCTCCACCTCACTCACATACACTCTCTTCGTCAGTCTTTCACCCTCCATCCTCTCCACATGGCCAAACCACCTCAGTGTGTTCCTCATAACGCTTCCTATCACAACCACATCAACACCACAACGCTCCTTTATATCCTCATTCGTCAGCCTGTCTCTCCACGTGACTCCACAGGCTCCTCTTAAATAACTCATTTCCACTGCTCTCACTCTTGACTTGTGTCCTTCCAACAACGTCCAAGCTTCACTTCCGTACGTTAGAGTTGGTATCACAATACTGTCATGTAGTAACTTTTTCACTTCCATGCTCACTTTCCTGTTTCTTATCACTGCTTTCAAAGAACCAGCAACCTTTCTTCCCTGCTGTACCCTTTCAAGCACTTCACCCTCCAAACCTCCATCCTTACTCATCACACTACCCAAGTACTTAAACGTACTCACATTTTCCAATTCCTCACCATCCAACCTCGCTGTACATTCACTGACTTCACCCCTCTCAAAGACCATCACTTTACTCTTCCCTACATTCACCTTTAGATTCCGTTTCTTACACACTCTCTCAAACTCATCCACCAAGCCTTGCAGCTCCCCTTCGTCTTCACTCAACAACACAGTATCATCTGCAAACAACAGTACAGGGAGTTTCCAAACACTATCCTCTCTCACCAGGGCCACTCCAACATCCACTACCCTACCTTGTACTTCTTTTATTACCCCATCCATGCACAGACTGAACAACCATGGAGACATGACACATCCCTGTTTCAACCCAACTTTCAAAAAGAAAAATTCACTTAGTTCACCATCCACACGCACTGCAGCCTTCGCACCATCGTACATACTCTTCACAGCATTCAACAACTTCCCATCTACTCCATATATTCTTAACACTTTCCACAATCCTTGTCTATCCAACCTGGCATATGCTTTCTCCAAATCCATGAAAGCCGCATACAACTTCTTTCCCTTCTCTAGAAACTTTTCCACTAAGGATCTAAGAATGAATATCTGATCTACACAACCTCTTCCCTTCCTAAAGCCTCCCTGTTCTTCTCCAACTAATTTCTCTATTCTTTCTCTAACTCTATAAGTATCCTACCATACACTTTTCCTATTATACTAAGAAGACAAATGCCTCTATGATTACCACACACTTCTTTTTCCCCTTTTCCTTTGTACAAGGGAATAATTATACCTGACTTCCAATCCTCCGGGACTCTACCTTCCTCCCAGGCCAATCTGCACATCTTCCACATCCATTCTACTACTATGTCTCCCCCATGCTTCAGCATTTCACCACACACTCCATCAATTCCTGGGGCTTTCCCTGATTTAACTTTCTTCATTGCTTCCACAACTTCTATCCTACTGATTTCTTCCTTTCTTCTTGCCTCCCTCCTTCTCCCAGCCATTCCCCAGCCACTTATACTCGCATTACTTCCATCCTCTACGTTCAACAATTCCTTAAAGTGTTCTCTCCATCTGCTCACTTTTTCTCCCTTCTCCACTAGTAATCTACCATTTTTATCTTTCACTCCCCTGCTAACTTCACTTCCACCCTGTCTTACTCTTTTCACTTCTCTCCAGAACATTTTCTTACAGTCCCTCCACTTTACACTCAAATTCCTTCCAAATTCCTCATCCACTCTCTTCTTACTCTCTCTTACTAATCTTTTCACCTCTCTCTTTCTTTCCACATATAACTCTCTCTTCCGCCTCTCAACTTCTTCCACGCCCCTATTTCTCATCCATTCATTGTATGCTTTCTTCTTTTGTGCCACAGCCTGTTTCACCTCTTCAGTCCACCACGCTGTTCCTTGCACCCCCTTCCGTCTTCTCTTCCTTCCACACACCACATCACATGCTGCACATATTTCTTCTGTCAATATCTTACACACACCTTCCACGTCTCCCATCTGCTCCAATTCATATTTGCCCAATCGTTCCTCCACTTCTCTCTTATACTCTGCCTTTTTCTCATCCTCTTGTAACCTTTCCACTCTCCTTGCAACTACTCCTTCCTCTCGTCTTTCCCTTCTTCTATTCCTCCATCTTACTTGCATTCTAATTCTGGCCACCACCAAGTAGTGGTCAGAAAGTCCACTCCCCCAACGTCTATACACTCTTGCATCCTTTACACATCTTCGCATCCTTTCATCCACACACACATAATCAATCATTGCCTTCCTTTTATTTAGTTCACCACCCACCCTTCTCATCACTCGCCATGTATACCTGTGGATCATTTTATGCCTGAAGAAGGTATTGGCTATCACCAACCCCCTCCCAGCACAAATGTACACTAACGCACTGTCATTCTCATCTATCTCAGCAGGCACACCCCACTCACCAACTATTCCATCCACCTTCACATTCCGAACTTTACCATTCATATCACCAATCAAAAACACTCTCTCATTCCTTCCAAACTTTTCCATGCACACTTCCACGTTTGACCGGAACTCTTCTCTCACTCTGCTCTCACGATCTTCAATTGGCGCATACACGCACACAATCGCCCACATTTGTATTCCAAATACACACACTTCAAATTGGCATAGGCATATACCGACATGAGTTACATGACTTGCATCAAATGCATTGTGACAGAATGCATGAATCGACTCAAATCAATCATCCTTGAACAAGAACTGAAGCCATCGAATTCCAAGAGGGGTCAACTGCCCCCCCCCTTGCCCCCCCTTCGGAGGCCGATGTTTGAACACATCAATTCCCATACTCTTATCTAGACTCATTCACACGCGCTCTTCCCTGTCTTTCATGATTTCGCATTCATTAAGAAACATTCATATTTACAGTGATTGATATCCTCAGCCCTATTAACAGATGCACACATTCATACCACCCTCCTCTGATAAAATCATTTATACTTACAATCTCCACTACACTCATTCAAGCACGCACTCCTACCTACCTGTAGCTTACTCTTTCCATAAATGATATCACACTCTTTCATAAACATACACTTCCAAATTTCCCCACACCACAGAGTTTCTCGTTCTGTTTTAATCTGTCACACACACACACACACACACACACACACACACACACACACACACACTCACAGTGCAAGATTAATCCCAGATTGTTGTTGTTATTGTTGCTGTTGCTTAACCTTGGTCAAAGTGGCTGAGCAGACCCATGGGCCACAGGAAAGCAACTTTTTCTGAAGAGCTGTCCTACAGTGTTACGGAACAGAGAAAGATAATGTACACTTTAAGTGAGAATACTAAAAATCACTACTGTCCCGTAAAGTTCCAGGTTCAAAACAAAAGAGTTAGGTAAAATTACAAGTTAAAGTTTAATGCTCAAACTAACAACAAAACATTCAGGGCTCATAAGGATAATGTAATGGCAAAAAACAGGTTAAATATATGGTTAACTGCAATAGCCTCTATTAACACGAATTTAGCAAGAGTAAATTTATCTAAGTCAGCCCTGTTAAAATGAGATACCAGATGATACTCAGTGAATGCAAGATATATTATTACAGATACAAAATATTGTCAAAAATGACTGACAAAAACACATGAATCACAAAAACCTCACTAGGCCTAAGAATTAACAACTTACGCTACACAGTACAAGAAAAAATGCAACAACACTTATACTCAAATTACACAGCTGCTAGATGGTTGGAGACTTCCTGAGCACTCACAATAATAATCGTACAGGGGAGGACAGAGATGTGAACAAAATGAGGAGTAGATCTAAGTGGCAATTAATGTAGGGACTGAGCTCATTATATAGGGGCCGGCAGAGCTTGATACAACTTGTAAGAAGGACGCGCAAATGAAGCCATAGGGGACAAAGAGCTGACAATCCTGCTCTGAACAACAGAAAGGACGACTTACTCTACTATAACGGTAGAAGGGGGAACTGAGGCAGAACACGCTCGTGATCAAACATGCAGCATACTGTGCGTTAAAATTACACAAAGGATGATGAAATCATAGGCTATGTAACATCTCCCCACAAAGAAAAAGAATTTTACAAAGGAAATTTCTTATTACTCTAAAACAATCTGTCTAAAGTCTAGATAAGCAATCTGCAATAACATTTTCTTTCCCCTTGACATGTTGTATGTCTAATGAATACTCCTGAAGAAGTAGACTCCATCTTGTCAATCTCTGATTTTTATCTTTAAACTTACTAAGGAATTTCAGTGGGTTATGATCGGTATAAATGACTATGGGGTCAAAACCAGAACACAAATAAAATGAAAAATGCTGTAAACCCAAAATCAAGGCCAAAAGCTCTTTCTCAATAGTTGAGTAGTTCTTTTGAGGTGGAGTGAATTTCTTACTGTAATAAGATACAGGGTGTTCAATACCCTGATCATCCTCTTGTAGCAAAACAGCCCCAGCTCCTGTATCACTTGCGTCAACAGCCATCTTAAAAGGCTTAGCAAAATTTGGAGTAGCGAGCACTAGCTGACTTAATAGGATAGCTTTAAGTTTGCTGAAAGAGGATTCACAGTTATCGGTCCAGACAAATTTAACTCCCTTTTTCAGTAGGTCTGTAAGTGGTGATACAAGAATAGAAAAGTTAAGAACAAATCTCCGGTAATAACCTACCATTCCCAAAAATCTTTGGAGCTCTTTCCTACTTTTAGGTCTGGGAAGATCACTTATAACCTGAACTTTAGCTCCTGGTGGTGCAACATGTCCATCACCAATTACGTACCCAAGGTACTGAACTTTAGCTTGACCAAACTCACACTTTGATAAATTAGCTACAAGATTAGCCTGAACCAAACGGTCAAGAAATTTACTGACATGGCATAGGTGATCTTTCCAGTTGTCACTGAAGATTAATACATCATCAATTTAAACAACACACCCTGCCAAACCCTTTGTTACAACATTCATGAGCTTCTGAAATGTGGCTGGTGCATTCTTCATACCATATGGCATTACAGAACATGCAAAAGTCTTTCCTAGTGTTACAAAACATGAGATCTCCCTAGCACGTTCAGTCATAGGTACATGCCAGTATCCCTTTAACAAATCAAACTTACTTATGTACTGAGCCTTTCCGATCTTGTCTATGCAATCTTCCACGCGAGGGAGAGGGTAAGTGTCCGTTTTGGTTATCTGATTAACACGTCTGTAGTCGATGCAAAGCCGCTGTGACCCACCTGGCTCAGGGACTAGAGTGACAGGAGAACTCCACTCGCTCTGACAGGGCTCAATCATCTTGAGGTCCAACAGGTAGCCAAGCTCCTTCTGGATGAGAGGAACTTTCACTGGGTTCACACGGTAAGGAGGCAGTTTAATTTGTTTTGCGTCTCCAACATCGACATCATGCATCAAAACAGTAGTTCTTCCTGGAGTGGCACGGAACACTTGCGGGTACTCCTGCAGTAATGCCGAAAACTCCTGCCTTTCCTCGGGAGGTAGATGAGAAAGCTTAGTCTGGAGATCATTCATGATATCAGGATTCTTCCCCAAACTATCACTCAGGCTCATACTGCATGGGAGAGTTTCACTTGCAGACTCGGGTGGAACAGCTACAGTGCAGACTGGATTATTTTCGTCCCGCCTGTGATATAACTTTAGCATGTTGATGTGACATAGTTGCTTGTTCTTTCTACGATCTGGTGTGGCGATGACATAGTTGACATCACTGAGTTTCTTCTCCACGAAATAAGGACCACTAAACTTGGCTTGAAGAGGTTGCCCATGAACTGGTAGCAGAATCAAAACCTGATCTCCTGGCTGAAAGTGGCGTAACCTGGACTTCTTATCATACCAAGTCTTCATCTTCTCCTGAGCAGCTCCTAAATCCTCTCTCGCCAGCTGTAAAGCAGTGGACAGCCGTTCTTTGAACTTCATCACATACTCCAGCAGGTTGACGTCATCTTCCTCCGACAGCCAGCATTCCTTGAGTAACTTAAGGGGTTCTCTTACTTCATGGCTAAACAGTAGTTCAAAAGGTGAGAAGCCCAGTGATTCATTTGGAGATTCTCTTGCGGCAAATACAACAAATGGAAGACCTTTATCCCAGTCTTTCTGATGTTCCAAACAGTATTTCTTGAGCATCGATTTGAGGGTTTGATGATATCTCTCCAACGCTCCTTGGGTCTGGGGATGGTAAACTGAAGACGTGATCTGGGTGATGCCCAACTCTTTCAGAGACTGCTTGAAAACATTTGACATGAAATTACTTCCCCGGTCTGACTGTACTTCCTTGGGCAGACCAAACTTTGTGAAGAACCCTAGCATTTCCTTAACCACGTTCTTTGCTGAGATATTTCTAAGTGGAATGGCTTCAGGATAACGAGTAGCCATATCAATCAGGGTCAACACATAAGAAAATCCTGAAGAAGTCTTAGGAAGAGGGCCCACAATATCCACCAACACACGGGTGAATGGCGCCTCAAAAGAAGGAATGGGAACTAGAGGTGCAACCTTTTCGGTCTGATTACACTTCCCCACAACTTGACAGGTGTGACAAGACTTACAATACCAGGAAACATCCCTGAAGATACCTGGCCAGTAGTAGTGTTTCAAAATGCGTGCCACAGTCTTCCTAACTCCAAGGTGTCCTGCCAAACTGGAATCATGAGCCACTCTAATGATGTCCTGCCTACAAACACGAGGGATGACAACTTGATGTACAACCTCCCATTCACAGTCGGCTGATGCTGTTGGGGGTCTCCACTTCCTCATAAGTACTCCTGACTTTACATAATAACAAGTAGAAGCACCGGCTGACTCTTCTTCACTGTAAGCAGAGTTAGCTAGACCTTTCAACTCAGGGTCAGCAACCTGCAACTCAACCAACTCTTGACAAGACAAATTATCAACACTACGGGCTACTGCCTCATCTGGTGAGTGGTCCAAATTAGCAAGAAAAGTGTCAGCTAGGATAACATCATCATCATCATTATCCTCTAAATCACCAGTAACTTTAGACTTAGCCTTAGTGACAGCACATGCAGGGAACACATCAGGGACATCACAATCCTGGGTCGCAGCCACTGGCTCACTAGACAACTGAGGAGCTGGACACTATTGACTTCCACCAATATCATTTCCAAGTAAGAAAGATACACCTGACATAGGGAGTGTCTCAACCAACCCAACCATAACGGAACCATTAACAAAACCAGACTCTAAATTCACTCTGCACAGAGGGACAGAGAAGTAATTATTCCCTACACCTTGTAAGATTACAGTTTCATCAGAGGAATTAACATTAGAGCCTAGAACACTGGTCAGCATAAGGGATTGGCAAGCACCTGTATCACGATATATTTTAACTGATTTCCTATCATTACTGTCCAGAGGACTGACAAAACCATCAGACAGGAAATTAGCACATGAACTCTTGAGAGTGTCACCAACGTTATTGCTCAAAAGAGGAGCTCCATCATGAGAATTTAAGTTACCCCTCAAAGCAGGTTCAGCTAACTCAGTTAAAGAATTCTGGGAACTCTCAAGGGTGGACACTAGACCAATTGACTGAATATTTAAATACTCCTTTTTGTTCACATCACGCTGTCTCCGGAAACATTTCTCCGTAGTATGACCAAGCTTACTACAATAAGTACATTTACTTTTCTGAAATCTAGAGGTGAAGCTGGTATTTACTTCCTGAGAAACATCATCTTTATTCTCTTTCTTGTTACCTGTACTCTGAGTAGAGGCAACGTACTTACTCTCAGCTTTCCTTTTTTCTTTATAATATCTCTTGTGAGTGAGAACATATTCATCAGCTAAAACTGCAGCATCAGACAAATTATCTATTCTTTTCTCATCAAGATATAGGCTTACATCTTTATAAATACACCTCTTGAAGTCCTCCAGCAAAATCATCTGCTTAAATTTACCAAAATCAGAATCCACATTCTTAGAATTTAACCACTGCACTAACAGATCTTCTTTGATTCTTGCATACTCAACATGGGATTGCTTATCTTGCTTGTAAGTTGTCCTAAATTTTACTCTATAGGCTTCAGGAACAAGCTCATAGGCCTTAAGAATCAAGCTCTTAACTACATCATAATTATCAGATTGATCCTGAGGCAAAGATGCATAAGTTACTTGAGCTTTACCGGTGAGAACAGTTTGAAGGAGTACTGGCCAATACTTTTTGGGCCAATTAAAACCTGTAGCTACCCTCTCAAACAACTGAAAATACTTTGTTAAATCAGATTCATTAAAAGGAGGGACAAGTTTAACATTTTTAGCCACATCAAAATCATCAGAGCTAGATGATCCAGTTCCACATTGTTTCATGCGATACTCATGGTCTGCCTGAATCCTGGCAAGTTCAATTTGTGCCTGTATCTGAAAGTGAGTGAGTTGGATAAAAGAGAGAAAAAGATAGAGTATCAGGAGAAATTGAAAGATGAGTGGAACGCAGTGAAAGATCGGGAAAATGGCAGTGTGGAGGAGGAATGGCAGTTGTTCAAGAGTGCTGTGGTGGGGCATGCAGAAGAGGTGTTTGGTGTGAGACGTGTGGGTGGTGGTGTAAGAAAAGGAAGTGAATGGTGGTGCGAGGAAGTAAGTATGGCTGTGGCTGAGAAGAGACGTGCATATGAAGTGTGGCTGCAGAGGAAGGATGAGATGTCATATGAAAGGTATAAGGAAAAGAGGAATAGAGCGAGAAGGGCTGTGCGTGATGCTAAAGTGGCAGCAGATGAAAGGTGGGGTAGGCGGCTGACAGAGAATTTTCAACAGAATAAGAAAATGTTTTGGAAGGAGGTGAAAAGGGTGCGAAAGGGAGAGTCTGGGAAGGAAGAACGAGTAAAAGCAGAGGATGGAAGGATGTTAATTGAGATGGATGCAGTAAGGAAGAGATGGGCAGAGTATTTTGAAAGATTGTTAAATGTAGAGGAGGAAAGGGTGGCTGAGATTGTGGCAGATAGAAGGGTGCAAGGAATAAATGTGTTGGGAGAGTTGAATGATTCTTTGATCACGAAGGAGGAAGTGGAGAAGGCAGTAAAGGAGATGAAAACAGGGAAAGCTGCAGGTATGGATGGGTGTGCTGTGGAATGCCTGAAGGGTGGTGGAGTGACTATTGTTGACTGGTTAGTAAGATTATTGAATGTGTGCTTTGAGAAAGGTATGGTGCCAATTGACTGGGCAAGTGCTTGTGTGGTCCCGCTGTATAAAGGCAAGGGTGATAAGTATGAATGTACTAGCTTTAGGGGTATAAGTCTGTTGAGTGTTGTAGGTAAAGTGTATGGCAGAGTGTTAATTATGAGAGTTAGAAAGGGTACAGAGGGAGTGATTAGTGATGAGCAGTGTGGCTTTAGGAGAGGGAGGGGATGCGTTGATCAGGTGTTTGCTGTGAGACAAGTGTGTGAAAAGTATTTAGCGAAAGGCAAGGATGTGTTTTGGGCATTTATGGATTTAGAGAAAGCGTATGATAGAATTGATAGGGAGGCTTTGAAGACTGTTTTAAGATTGTATGGACTTGATGGTAGGTTACTAAAAGGGGTGAAAAGTTTTTATGTAAATAGTAGAGCGTGTGTAAGAGTGGGAAATACTGTGAGTGATTGGTTTCCCGTGAGAGTGGGGCTGCGACAGGGATGTGTAATGTCGCCTTGGTTGTTTAATATTTCCATGGATGGTGTTGTAAGGGAGGTGAATGCAAGAGTTTTAGGTGGTCTGAGTCTGGTAAATGTTGATGGAGGAGAGTGGAATCTGAAGCAGCTGCTGTTTGCAGATGATACTGCACTGGTGACTGATTCAGAGGAGAGATTGAGACAGTTGGTAGAGGAGTTTGGAAGGGTGTGTGAAAGGAGGAAATTGAAAGTAAATGAGAATAAGAGTAAAATGATGAAGTGTACGAGGTTGATAGATGGTAGGGGGATGAATATAGTTTTGAATGGTGAGTTGCTTGAGGAGGTAGATTGTTTTAAATATCTAGGGTCACATGTTGCTGTGGATGGAAGAATAGATGCAGAAGTGAAGTTTAGAATAAATGAAGTAGGAAAGGTGCTGGGAGGAATGAAAAAAGTGTTTAAATGTCGTTCGCTTAGAATGGATGTAAAGAGAAGGCTGTATGAGGGTGTTGTGGTACCGACTGCGTTATATGGGGCTGAAACATGGAATATGGGTGTTGCAGAGAGGAAAAGTTTGAATGTAATGGAGATGAGATGTCTGAGGAGTATGTGTGGAGTGACGCGTATGGATCGAGTGCGAAATGATGAAGTGCGAAGGAGAACTGGAGTTGTTCGGGAGATGGCTGGTAGAGTTGAGCAGAGGGTGTTGCAATGGTTTGGGCATATGGAGAGAATGGATAATGAGTGATTGGTGAAAAAGATAACTAGATCTGATGTGAGAGGTGTAAGACTGAGAGGAAGACCACGAATAGGATGGATGGACAGTGTGAAGAGAGCGCTGGATGCGAGAGGGATGTCTGTTGAGCAAGGAAGAGTGGCTGTGCGTGACAGAAATAAATGGAGAGAAATTGTGAATGAATAAGTGATGACGCAGCCCTGAGGGGATATTCTCCTGCATTTGGTCTGATCAGCTAGTCAGGTCAGGTGCGGGTAAGGGGATGGGTCTGTTATGATGTGGCAGGGGTAAACCAGTTCTGCTGTCGGGCCCTGCTGTGGATGTCACTGCTTGCATTGCGCAGTTGACCCTTGTGCGGTGTGATGCGGTGAGGATCTGTCCGTTCTCCCCTTTGGGGCTAAGATGCGAATGAATGTGTTTGAATGGATGAGTAAATGGAGAGGGAGTCGTCCAGTCTCGGCTACCTCCCTTTCCTTGGGGGAAGCAGCCTAGGTATATAGATAGATAGATAGATCTGTGCCTCCTGAATACGAGCCTGAGACTTAGCATTTGCCTGAAATTCAGCCTCCTGAATACGAGCCTGAGACTCCTCCTGCTTAGCATTTGCCTGAAATTCAGCTTCTTTCACACGAGCCTCCTGCAGGGCTAGCTGCAACTTAGCTGATTTAATCTGCGTTTGCTCATTTGGAGGAGTTACATTAAACAAGCTTTTATTAATCATGCCAACAATTTGATCTTTAGAATGATGAGAGTGAACTGCAATTCCCAATTGTTGGGCAACAAGCTTAAGTTCATTCTTTGTTCTGTTTTCTACATCACACACTGTTTGCACATTTGACAAAAAATCTTTGGCTTCATCAAGTGTAGTAATAGTAGACATCATGAATAAATCACAGTCACAAAATATCAAGCAATATCCTTATGATAATATCCTGAATATCCTGATAAGAGGTCGCCAAATTTATGTTACGGAACAGAGAAAGATAACGTACACTTTAAGTGAGAATACTAAAAATCACTACTGTCCCGTAAAGTTCCAGGTTCAAAACAAAAGAGTTAGGTAAAATTACAAGTTAAAGTTTAATGCTCAAACTAACAACAATACATTCAGGACTCATAAGGATAATGTAATGGCAAAAAACAGGTTAAATATATGGTTAACTGCAATAGCCTCTATTAACACGAAATTAGCAAGAGTAAATTTATCTAAGTCAGCCCTGTTAAAATGAGATACCAGATAATACTCAGTGAATGCAAGATATATTATTACAGATACAAAATATTGTCAAAAATGACTGACAAAAACACATGAATCACAAAAACCTCACTAGGCCTAAGAATTAACAACTTACGCTACACAGTACAAGAAAAAATGCAACAACACTTATACTCAAATTACACAGCTGCTAGATGGTTGGAGACTTCCTGAGCACTCACAATAATAACCGTACAGGGGAGGACAGAGATGTGAACAAAATGAGGAGTAGATCTAAGTGGCAATTAATGTAGGGACTGAGCTCATTATATAGGGGCTGGCAGAGCTTGATACAACTTGTAAGAAGGACGCGCAAATGAAGCCATAGGGGACAAAGAGCTGACAATCCTGCTCTGAACAACAGAAAGGACGACTTACTCTACTATAACGGTAGAAGGGGGAACTGAGGCAGAACTCGCTCGTGATCAAACATGCAGCATACTGTGCGTTAAAATTACACAAAGGATGATGAAATCATAGGCTATGTAACAACAGGTGCAGTTCTAACATCCTGTAGCTATTCAGCACTTTCAAGTGGTAGATATAGCCTCATCTAGGTCAGACCAGGATCACTTCCCACGGCGGAATGCAAATATATGTGAGGAGATTCGGCTCTCGAGTATGTAGCCATCAGCGTGAACTCCACTGAATTCCACAGCTGGCCGCCAAATAATATTCCTGCGGCTTTAGTCTCTGTTGCCACGGTGCCGCCGAGATTGGTAGTGATGAGCCCAGGGTAGCATGCAGGTGAATCAGAAAAACTAGAGCAGGTGTGTTTCCCCCTCTTTATTATGCAACAGAAAGATACAGTTGTGACAAGAGAGAATAATGGAATAAAGCATCTCTCTCTGACGAGAGTTAAAGAACGATCTGCTCTGACTCACTGCCCAACCTGGAAATCAGTACAGGTCAGCGAAATTTAGAGATGCCACATCTCTCAGACATAGTGAGATATGTACATGAGTAGGTGTCAGTTACAGCTCTACCATGCACATCATACATCTCAGTAAGGCAGTATTAATTGCATATGGTGTATTAAGACATATATATATTTCCCCAAGCCTTAGGTATATGCAGAATTTATATCCTTGTCTCACCCTCCTTCACTCACACACAGCGGACAAGACCACAAGAAGTAGAAGACCAATGTCAGGACAAAAATAGGAAGGAGAAAGATATGAATGAAGATAGGACAGTAGATTTGGTTTTAAATCAGTCTGGTTCATGTAAGTAACAAATTCCATTCCGTTTCACACATGAGACAGCCTGTTCACATTCAACAAAGAAACATTGAATGAAGGCAGAAAGGGTCGTAACTGGGACAAGAAATCCACTAAGAAAGCTAGATGTTGCTTGTTAGGTAGAATTACTATCTCTTTACTGTGCAGCTCACAAAAATCGGGTGCAACATAGTATCCGACTACCTTAAGGAACTGGTGTTGTGATGCACACGTCAGGGTTACATCCTCTGTCTCAGGAAAGAAGAAATACTGTTTTGCATGTACATGAGCATGAAAAACTGATTTCAGTTGGTTAGGTTGGAAAGTGCAACGTTGCAGTGTAGAGGAAGTGTTCGTGTCCAACAAGGCCACCTTACACTCCTAAACCTCTGACGGTATAAAGACAAAATGGAAAGCAAGACATACATGGAGATAGAGAAAAGAAGCCTTACACTTCTCAAATTCATCCACAGTCGTTTCTGCTATATACCTTTTGTCATCAGACACAACTAACACCTATGGACCCTTCTTCAAAATGACAAGTGTGTTGTTAGTAGTAGCAAAATGGGAAAGGAATGAACTGCCATGCATGGTATGTTATAGCATTCCTCATAGGTACCAATATCAGGATGCCATTATGGGTCAACTGGGCCTCCAATAGTGAATAATAATACTCGAGCTGATTTATACCAAAAAGTGGCGTAAGTCCATACTTCACCATGGCAATGTCAAAAGCATTACTTAAAACATGAGTAGGAAGCAATAAAACATTCACCCTACTCAAACTTGCCTTGACTAAGCTGTCCACCATGTTTGCTGCATGCAACTCCAAAGCGATGACTGACTCATCAAGAGCATGTAGGTACTTAGCGATTAACACTAAGTTAGTTAGAGTTGGTAGGTTAGTTTGGGAATTGTTCACAGTTTCTACGAGATGGTTGGTAATCACAATTATCTCGTTAAGCTTGTTAGTGAACTCACCTAGTTGTTTATACATGTGTACGATTAGCCTGATATTTGCCTTAGCCGCCAATGCCAAATCATGCATCTGTCTGACCAGTTGCACTACGTCTTTATCTGGTGCCATACCAAAGAGCTTTTGAGACAGGATACCTAGAAAGTCCACAAGTCTTCCCTTAATACGTGCATGGACATGCTGGGAAAGATCAGAATCTGCATTAGATAAAGTGCCATGCAATTTAGTAAGCTTGTCTAAGAGCATATCTACAGTATATGTTCAGTCTGAAGTTCGACTAATCCATGTAAGGCTTGTACGAAAGCTTCACTGTTCTAGTCCATCAGCTGCTGTTTTAGGTCAAATGACTTCCCTATTTCCATTAGCTGCTGTTGCAAGTCGTGTGACTTCCCCATCTCCAACACTTGGTGTTTTAGGTGAAACAATCCCTCAAAAGTACCTCTAACAGTGTCTGGAGCTCGGAGATAGTCATCCACCGGGTAATGCACACAGACTGCATCCTCTATCACCACGACTTTTCCTAGTGGGCTCTTCAGTGCTCCTGGCATCAGCGCAATCATGTCCATGTCCGTCGTCATTCCATAGGTCCACCCCAAGCAAAGGAAGAGGAGTACAAGCCACAGCCACATTTCTGCAAGAGAAGATACTCCCTTAATCGGCCTTGCTGTAGGATTGTAACTTGCTGCAGTACTCTTGGATAGGGACAGGTACAGATGACGACATAGACTGCAACAAAGACAGAGGGAACAACACATCAGACGTTTGGTTAATTAGGCCTAGCTCTTGAGTTACTGGCTTGATCCTGTCAGCATGTACTACCTCCTGACTTCCACTCACATCATTCCTTATTCTACAGGTATGTCCATGCACTCTTTCCATAATTGTACATGGCCCTCGGAACTTAGAGTTTAGCTTGGAAGTTTTTTCAGGATTCTGGACCATTACCTTCTGGCCGACCTCCAGTGTCTTTTCTTGACTACCTTTGTGTTGTTTCGCCATCATCTCCGCTCTTGAGGCCTTTAATCTTTTCCATACTTTACTATGTATGCATTGAAATCTTGCCAATTGGACCTTGTTATAATCCTCTGGATTGTACACCGAAGTAGGAGGTCCAGCTAGCAAATCATAGGGCAACACTTTCTCCTCTCCATAGAGGATGTAATGAGGAGATTTCCCAGTTGACAAATTGTCTGAGGAGTTTATGGTAGCCACTATATGAGGTAACCATTCCTGTCAGGCATCCTCCATCGAGTTGATTGCTGGTCTCAGGACTTTCATTATCTTCCTGTTTGTTCTCTCCACAAGGCCATTGCTCTTTGGACTGTAGGGCGTAACAAAGACTTGCTTTTCTGTACTTCACTATGTATGTGTTGAAATTTTGCAAGTTTGACCTTGTTGTAATCCTCGGGATTGTACACCACAGTAGGAGGTCCAGCTAGCAAATCGTAGGGCAACCCTTTCTCTTCTCCATAGAGGATGTAATGAGGAGATTTTCCAGTTGACGAATTGTCTGAGGAGTTTATGGTAGCTGCTACATGTGGTAACCAGTCTTGCCAGTCATTCTTCATCGAGTTGATCGCTGGTCTCAGGACTTCCAATATCTTCCTGTTTGTCCTTTCTACAAGGCCATTGCTCTTGGGATTGTAAGGTGTAACAAAGACTTGCTTTACCCCATACATACGACAGATTTCCTGTAACACCCTGTTACGAAATTCACTGCCATTATCACTGAGCAATACCTTGGGTGTAGAGTATGGACAGATCACTGAGGTTACAAAAGCATCTGCCATCTCCTCTGGAGTTTTCGTCTGTAAAGGTGCTAAAACGGTGAATCGTGAAAAATGGTCCACTGCCACCAGCACATAGTTTGAGCCTTGATGACTTCTTGGCAATGCCAATAGATCAATGAAGACTGTATCCCAAGGTTTTTCCGGTAGGGAATACTCCAAGATGAGTATTGGAGGTCCACTCATTCCTCGTATTTTTGCGCGCTTGACAAATTGACTAACATGGGTTTCTATGTCCTTCCTCATGGTCAGCCAATAGTACTCTTTTCTTGCCTCATGTATGCATCTGTCGCGTCTGGGATGACCCGCTTGAGGTATATCATGAACCAACTGTAACATGGTTTGCTGTAGACTAGCAGGAACAACCAACTGATATGTAGTGCACTTCCCCAGTGGTTTCTTATACTTAAGACCTTGTTGAAGGTGGAAGTGAGTCATAGGTAGCAGAAGTTCAGGTAGACAAATCTCGTCGCCAGACTCCAAGGCACAGATGACTTGAGACCACATTGCATCCTTACATTGTTCCGCTTTTACTCTGTCCGGGGAATACCCAGAGAGGGATATCCTCAGGTATGGCAACAGCAATGTTTCTACTCAGCACGTCAGCAACATACATTTTGACGGTCCAGTAAATATCTGACTTCTGGGTCGAGCTCCATTACCTCGCAATACCAACATGGAACCTTACAGTGCATGTTCTTCTCTTTGAACAAGTCACGTATGGGTGCAAGGTCAGTTAAAACAACTATCTGGTAACCGTAGATGATATCCCAGAAATGACCTATCGCCCACACGACTGCTAATGTCTCCACATGTGTTGCTGAGTAATTCTTTTCTGGGGGTCTTAGTGCCCTATTGGCATATGCAACGGTGTGTGCTTTGCCTTGCTCATCCATCTGCTGTAACACAGCTCCCAGACCCGAACCTGAGGCGTCTGTGCACAGGTAAAAAGGTTGAGTATAACTGGGAAACGCTAACACAGGTGCTTCAGTCATGGCTTTCTTGAGGTCATTGAAGCTTTGCTCTTCCGATGATCCCCATTTCCATGCTGCATCCTTCTTGAGTAACGGAGATGCGATAGCAACATAACTGTGGACAAAGCTCCTATAGAAGCCAGTGACCCCTAGAAATGAGTGAACATCATCCTTGGACTTGGGTGTAGGGAAGTTTACCATGGCAGTAACCTTATCCAGAAGAGCTTAATGCCATCACCATCGACTAAGTGTCCCAGAAATCTAACACATGACTTTGGGAACTCACACTTTGACAGTTTGATTTTTGGACCCGTGAACCTTAAGGTTTCCATCACTCTTTTAAACTTATTAAAGTGAGTGTCCATGTCCTTGCCCACAATTAACAAGTCATCTAGATACGTCAAAACGTCCTGCCCTAACATGTCACCAACAACTGATTTATCATCCTCTGAAATGTCAAAGGAGCATTACTCAGTCCAAAAGGCATCTGGAGATATTCAAAGTGCCCACGGTGAGTGATAAAGGCCATGATGGGACGAGACTCTTTGGTCAGTTCCACTTGTCAATAACCTGAAGCTAGACCCATGCAGGTGAAAACAGTATTCCCCTTACCCAGGGACTGTATAAGTCTCTGAGATGCGGAATTGGGAAACGATCCAGTACGGTTACTCTGTTCACTTCCCGGAAATCCACAACAGGTATCACACCACCATCCATTTTAGGCACCATAAAGAGCGGTACATTCCAAGGTGAGAAAGAAGGCTGAATGACTCCATCCTGAAGCATCTTTTCAACTTCCTCTTCCACTGCTTTCCTTTGGCTGTGCAGTAGCTGGTATGCAGGCACGTACATCGAATTTGTACCAGGGCACAAACCAATATGATTTTTCACCTTACCAGTCCTACCAGGTGGTTCTCCTGGAAGTGCCACTACGTCGGAGAATTCTTTAGAAGTGCTAGCAATCGCACTTTATGGTTAACATTCTCTGTTACATTCACGTATTGTCCTAGCAAACTTCCTCTCCCTAGACTTGTAGGTTCCGACTGAGTTGTTGTGTGAGATGTAACTACTGGAGAGATCACCGGTACCTTGTCGACTTCCCTTACGGGGGCATCATAGCATATCAAGTCACCTACATAACAACCATCTCTAGGCTTAACTGCACCACCACTCATATTTGCAATGAAGAGGAGCGTCTTCTGGCCTTGTCCGACACTGCTCAGGGTGGACTCCAGTGACAATGCCTTATGTTTTACGGTCTCCGATAAGAATGCCACATCAGTTTCCACTGACACAACAGGTACTCGGACAGGAATTTTGCGGACAGTCCGACTGGGCAAGTGGTGATTCCCACTCACTATAGCCTTGACCTGTTTCCAGCCCATACCCTCCGTTTCGTGATTGTCTGGTGATTCCGTTGACACTTCACCTGTCGGGGTAACAACTGGTTGAATGGCTCCTTGTTGGATGCCACTACCTCCAGCTTTGTTGCTGAGGGAACAAGGCCCACAAACTCCTTCCCTTTAAGGGTAATGGAATGTCTCTGAGAGTGTACAATCGCATTATACTCCTCCATGGATCCAAGGCCTAATAACCCATGAGCTGGCAGAGGGGAGTCCTCAACCACATAGAATGTAGCATGTAATACAGGAGATCGTTTATCTGCCCTCAGTGACAATGGTACCTGGCTTACAGTCTTCAGTTTACTCCCTGTCACACCGGTCAAAATCACACTGGGTGCTGATAACGTCCAATGTCATGAGGCATCAGTTGTCTTAGCCTTTCTAGTGCTTTACTAGAAAATTGTAGTGTGGTAGGTGGTGGTGACCATCATCCACTCACTTGATGTAGTGCTGCCTACTTCTTCCTAAGTCTTTATCATTCTATTTCTGTGCCTGCCCTCTCTTCCTATTTCTCCCATCTTTCCTGTCACTTCTTATTGCTTTTCTTTTCTTTACAGGTGGCTTTACATTGAGTGACAAGCCAAATGGTTTCCTGTGAGTCAAGAAACCATTTACAGTGCTGGGTGGTAACCATATAACCAAACCATATGTGCTCCATATGTGTCAACAAGTGGGTTGGTGGAGGGTTAGTGCCCCTCCCTGTAAAACAAATACAGTAACTCCAAGTCAAATGGCCACCCCTTACAGGATTATGGCTTGTGGCAATAGACAGATGGACATGCCCCGGTGTCAACTACCAAAGAGACCTGGCCTTTCCCTGTAATCCAAGGAATTTACAATAAATCTATCTTTTTTATAGCTACCACACACGCATTGGTGGATTGTGTGACCTTTCAGGTTATTTCTGTGTGCGGCTCTGAGCTTCCCCCGAATTCGCCCTATTACTTAGTTGTTCCTTATTGGCAATGACAATGGGGCAATAGTCCGAGGAATGAGGACACTGCCTGTCTATGGCACACCATCTTTGTATCTTTGGCTTTGTGGCTTTGGCTTGGTTATGCTGTGGTGGGCTGGTTTGGTTGCTTTTTGCCCGACTGCTTTTACCAGAAGTACTAAACCCAGACGTGGCAGTTGCGTTAGCCTTGGCTGCCTGGCCTGTCGCCTTTTTAACCTGCCAACACTTTTTATTTATATGACCCGCCTTATGGCACACAGTACAGAACTTACCAGCAGGGTTTTGTTTCTCTGTGTCCACGGCTAAGATAGTTCTTCCGCCTTCTCCTTCTGCCTTTGCTTTTAACTTGAAGTTCAAGTCATGAAGGGCTATTTCAGGAGGTCTTTTCGCCTGCCTAAGCACTCTGTCTCTCCTAGCAGGAGCCAAATAAAGCAAGTACTGGAGGTTCTCTAGAAGCCGAGCTACACTGTCATAAGACAATCCCCCAGTTATGTCTCCCCAGCCTGAAGTTACCAAAGCTTTGGTAGCTTCTGTAAAACACCTACCTGCCTTCGCGTGAGCTTGGTCCTCAGGAGAATTTGGATACTGCTGTGCCCTGTTTACCAGTCTGAACACCCAAGCGTCTGACACATAGCAGTCACTTTCGAATGTATTTATCAGGGCTTCCTTAAAGCTCTCACATTCCTGAGCAGTAGGTCTGGTTTGAAAATTATATAGAGGCTTCAAGAATTTCAGCCGCCTGGGAATTTGGCTTAGGATGGGCTTTAACATGCCAAATTTTCTCCCCATCACTAGCAAGCTTCAGTCTATGTATCTGAGCCTCACAATCTCTTAGGAACCTACCCTGTATGTATGTCATAGTCCTCTTCTCCAGTAAACTGTCTAGTTGGTTGTGCTGCAGGCAACACCTTTATACAGTCTGAGCTCAAAGGTGATTGGGCAATGGAAGACCCCTGAGATTGACTAACTGGTGCTACAGGTGGTAATGTTTGTGGTGTAGCAGTAATAAGGTTAGTAGTTGCCATATTTGGTACAGTTGGCCGCACTCCCGCAAGGGCCACCTTAGTGTTGTCAACGCTGGCCGAGATAGTAACCGCGAACCATTAGTAGTGAGCTCTGATCGAAGCATTCACAGGACTGAGGGAGGGAGCGGGTTTGTACGACTCTCTCTTACTGGCTGTGGATGCTTCAAACGCATCTCTCTACTAGTGTTTCAGAGTAAATATCTTGGCCAGCGTTGACAACGCTGTGGCCCTCGCGGGAGTGCGGCCAGCTGTACATGTCATATAGGTGGAGGAGGATTAACATGGGTTTGCAAGCCAACACTGTTAGTATTCAGCCCTCAAGGATTAGCATAAGGAGCATTAGGAAATAAATGATACTGCCCCTGTTGTCCAAAAGCCTGTGGGGTGCTAAAGATGCTTGAGAAAAAAGTGGGTACTTAAGTGGTTGCATTAATTTCAGAGGTTAGTGGAATTTGTGGATTTGTTAGAGTGTCCAAGGATGTTGCTGCAGCCTGTTCTCCCATGATCACAGTCTCCTCTGCACTAGGAGTGCCTTCTTCAATGAGACCAGTGGCCATTTCTGAAATAGTTTGACACTCAGGCACTGTCTGATATGTAAGTCTTGAACTCCAACGCAAAGCGTTCAAGTCTCCTTCACTATCCAATTGCCTAGAAGTGTCCTGGCTACCTTCAAGATCCCCAAGATTTCCTTCACTCATATCATCCAAATTTTGTATACTTTTATCCTACTCCTCATTTTTCCAATCACGTAATTCTAACTCAGATTTGGATTTTAAGTCAGATTCACTAGACTCTAATTCCCACCAATCCTATTCTAAAGAGACAGCTCCTTCCTCAGTTGTTGGTTGTTTTGTATCTCCTTTAATCTTTCGTCCCAACATTTTTAGCTTAACCATCTAATCTTTGCCAGCAACTATTCCCTTCTCAGTCACAGGAAAGTTAGATTGACACAAATAGACTAGTTATGGCTTAGCAAGAGAACGGGACACAGACAAGGTACACAGAAAACCAAAATTTAAAGGAGGGACTGAGAAACCTTTATTCTTCACACATTTCCCATACTTGCATGTGCAGATTGGAGAGTGTATGTCTTGTGGAATGATATGCATGTACACTAACCAAGGTGTATTCAGATGACAGTGAAATCCAGGTAGATCCGCACTGCAACTCCACGGGAATTGCACACACTCACCAGGTCTCGTCCCTCCAAGCCACACTGAGACATTGCCTCTCCACCCACCTCGGGGTGACTGCAGCGGCCCGCTCTCTCGCATCTCACCAGAGTTGCCAGGTGCCCTCAGGATGACATCACCCCTTTCCGCGCTGGCCTAGGTCTCTCCCTCACAAAGAGAGATATCTCGCCGAGATCACTAGAGATAGAGATGCTAATCTGAGAGAACGAGTTCACTACTCCGATTTTCCTGTTCTCGCTGCTCTATCCTTTATCTCACTCCGCAGTTAGTCCCTTTGCAAAAGTAGAATTTGGATTTCTGTTATTGACCTCAGATTAAGATACAACACGGGCAGTTCCAGGGGTTATTCACTTCATAAAAGAGTCCCTGTTGGCACCTTTGTATCCCAGCACTAGGCCACCAAATTAATGTAGCCATTGGTGTAGACTCCACTGAATTCCACAGCTGGCCGCCAAATAATGTTCCCGCGGCTTTAGTTTCTGCTGTCACAGTACCGCCAAGATTGGTAGTGATAAGCCCAAGGTAGCATGCGGGTGAATCAGACAAAACTAGACCAGGTGTGTTTCTCCCTCTTTATTATGCCACAGAAAGATACAGCTGTAACAAGAGAGAATAACGGAATAGAGCGTCTCTCTCTGACGAGAGTTAAAAGTGATCTGCTCTGCCTCACTGCCCACCCTGGGAATCAGTACAGGTCAGCGAAATTTAGAGATGCCACATCTTTCAGACATAGTGTGATATGTACATGAGTAGGTGTGAGTTACAACTCTACCATGCACATCATACTGTACATCTCAATAAGGCAGTATTAATTGCATATGGTGTATTAACAGGTATATATAGTTCCCCAAGACTTAGATATATGCAGAATTTATATCCTTCTCTCGCCCTCTTTCACATTCCTGTGTACGTCTGAAAATGCTAGCCTTAGCATGTCTGGCCTCCCATCTCAGTCCCACACCACACACACAGTGAAGCTGTATTTGGTTATTCATCACATCACTATAATACATGCCCATTAAATGTGAATAAACACATATATATATATATATATATATATATATATATATATATATTTATATATATATATATGTAGATAAAAAACATGTAGCAGTAGTGTGAGATGTAACTCATTGTGGAAGTGATGGCTAGGACCAGAACAAGTAGTCCCAGCAGCTGCTCCACCCAGGGCATATAGAAACACCACGTGTAAGTTTCTCGTCAGTACCGTAAATAAAGGAAATATTTGGTGGATCTGAATCTTAATGAAAATCACTGTTGGTCTCCAGCCCAGACCTCAGAGATTTGTCATAAAATACCTTACAATTACCACTGAACCAACACTGGATGTGACACGGCTACTGCGACTATGTGGCAATACTGAAAGTATGTGGGACCATCTGCTGGTACGAGCTATGCTAGATCTCTGGTAACAAAATATAACGTCCAGTCTTACTCATTCTGCGAAGAGTTAGATACTGAAGCACACACACACACACACACACTTATTGGGGGTGGGTATCCCATTTCTTTCAACGTCAGCTCAACCACTCTCTCCCTGTGCTTCGTCTCTCTCTCTCTCTCTCTCTCTCTCTCTCTCTCTCTCTCTCTCTCTCTCTCTCTCTCTCTCTCTCTCTGTCTCCTGTAGGTAAAGTCTCCGACCACTCATCCGATAAGACAGACAACGACTCAGCCAACGCCCCACTCTGCGCCAACTCAGGCTTACTAGAGAATAATAACACGGCCATTTGTATTCCCATTTTATCTACCCATGTACCCGTCCTCAAAATAATAAGCGAAACATCATGTCTTCAGACGGCAGCGTTGACAATAGGGTGATGATATGAAGGAAAACAAAGAAGTACAAAGCCTGACGAGGATTGTGTGTGTGTGTGTGTGTGTGTGTGTGTGTGTGTGTGTGTGTGTGTGTGTGTGTGTGTGTGTGTGTGTGTGTGATGAGTCAGGTGCGGTGGCGGTGGTGAATTGGGACATTCTGTGATAAGTATTTATGATCGTTTATGTTAAATAAATTGGGTACCCGAAGGGCAAGGACACACACACACACACACACACACACACACACACACACACACACACACACAGAAAGAGAGAGAGAGAGAGAGAGAGAGAGAGAGAGAGAGTACACAGAAAGTCAGAAAGTACAGATAGCAAGATGTCTACTGACCGATGATGAGGTTATCTTTTGGGGAGAATAAAAGCTGGTTCTACTAAGATCTAAGTAACATGAAAGAAAAGGACAGACGAAAGGGAGGCTCTTCCTCATCCGCTAGACCATCCAGTAAAACCGGCAAGAAAAAGGTGGATACAACACAATTCCTATTAGAATAAAGAGAATTGAAGATTTTCTAAGAAAAGTGGAGGAGGAGCAACTATACACTATGTCATCTCTGTTCTTCAGATCTGAAGAAGAGTGAGCCTAATACCGTACGTTCTGATTAAGCAAAACGTCTTACTGTTGTCGTCATACACTTTAATCTTGAAATAAATAACACTAAATTAGTTATAGTCTATACTTTGGAAATACTTGTCTAACCGAATATAGAAGGATCGAAAGTTTTGACACAAACAATTAATGTTACTTTCCCTATATGAGTGTTGCATTTCGTGCATTTGATTTTCATTCCATTATTATTTTCTATAAACTGTCATTCTGCATTTCGAGCAAGCTATCATATTTTGCATCGTCAGATTTGTTATGAATCTTTAATTACTTGTACTTAATCGCTAAATCGTTTTTTTTTTTTTTTTTTTTTTGAGAGAGAGAAACATTTAATTCCTTTAGTCACTCTTTTGTGGTAGGTGGGGGCGCTCCTGTACACAAGGAAACCATTTACTACGCTGGGGATAACCATATAACCAAGTATTGGCACCTGGTGGTTTAGTGGGTAATTATTGTACTCCAGTCGGATTGATTCATTGAAGGTTTATATCCAAGGCATGGTTGGGGTTTATTGCTCATATAATGCCACTCAGGGATAAGTGAGGCTGGTCACTCTCATCTTAAATGTCAGGACCAACTGCCTAGCCCCGGGCTCCTACGCTCCTCATGGGGCAATGTAGGATTGGATGATGGATGGATGGATGGATAGTCACTCTTCCTAGGGTTAACTTCGCAGCGATGAGATTTGTGTGTGTGTGTGTGTGTGTGTGTGTGTGTGTGTGTGTGTGTGTGTGTGTTACATTCTCTTTAGCTGTCTTCGTCTTTAACACTAGACCACGAACGTGGGGTTGAAGTGACCCTACTCGCCCCCCCCCCCAAGGAGCTGATAACGCGATCATGGGGAGATAAGGGGCCCAGGGTGCTGGGTCTCCCAGTACCTTCAGGCCACTACAACCGCTCTTGAAAGGAGGTAGTGTGGTGCAGCTCACTTGTATTTTGTATACTGAAAAGTATGCTTGGGGTTAGCTCAACCCCACGTTACTGTTTATAGGTGTTAGTTTTTTTGGGGGGAAATAATTGACAGGAATATAATCATTTTGAGATTAATACATCTGTACACCAGTACATACATTGTACACTCCTACGTACACTTGTCCTTATTAGTTCAAGTACAGGATATATGGTGTAACATAAGATTATAGTCTTCATTTTGCATATGGAAGAGTTTTCTTTTTTCAAATAAAAAAATATAATAATCTGTAAGAATTCTTTTGTAATCATTGGCTATAGCCTTAGTGATCAATAATGAGTAGTTGTTGTTCATTTACAGCTGTAAATATAGGTAAAAAAATCTATTGCACCCTAGTCGTTCTTTGACTCAAAAAAAAAAAAAAAAAAAAAAAAAAAAAAAAAATCTTCCCTCTCCCACACACTTCCTACTGCTGCCCCAAGGCTGTGGGTATGTTAGCAGAGGCTTCCCTTATCCGGGTGTTTGTGTGCCTACAGCCAAGCCCGCAACTGCAGTCGTCTCCGCATAGCATTGGTCTTCAGCATAGTCTTTAGTTAATCTTAGTATTTTTACATATTTTTTTAGTTATCCACCTTAGTGTTAAGATTCAGTTTCAAGTCATTGGTTTTTCATTCAAATTGAAGTACAAAGGCCGTATTTTCTATGTATGCCAAGGAATGGAATACATTCTAATTCTATTTATTTTAATTTTTTGAAAATGGGGTTCAGTCAACCCCACGTTAGTGTTGGTGTAAGTCGGATCGGGGGTTGGTGCTCCAGGGTTAATAAGGTTTGGGGTTCACTGCTGCACAGTGTATTGAAGGTGTAGTCTAACTAATGACATTTAAAGTTTAAAAATAACGTCGGATGTTTTATGATCGATTTTCCTTGCACTGAACTTCAATATTAATAAATAAAAAATGCTAAACTTGGCAGCAAAACCGTAGGTGCCAGGTATAACGCGAATAACGTTCAACTTGGTGGTGTAAAACATGAAAAAAAAAAAATGGAATAATAGAGAAATTATTTGAATATGTAGAAAGTCGGAGAATACAGTCCTCTCCTTGTATAACACTTTGGTACATCTGTGATTTGAGTATGTGCGTGCAGTTGTAGTCATCATATTATAGTGCAGATACTGAGAAACTTAAGAGGTAGCACGGCGAAGGGTGACAAAAACGATGCCGTCACTGAGAAACAAACAGTATGAAGAAAGATTAGAAGAGTTAAATCTGTTTACCTTAACTAAGCGCAGACCAGAGGGGGATTTAATTCATATACTGTATACAAAATCTTCGAAGGACATGATAATATAGCTCTACGAAGGAACTTCACGATAGATCGGTCGAAGTATACTAGAAGCAGTGGACATAAATTCGCTGGCAAATGTTTCCACTCCCATTATGTTAAACACCTCTTCAGCAGAGTTGGAAGTACATGGAACAAATTGCCTCCTTATGTGGTTAACGTGTACTAACATTTAAATACCCCCCGGTTAAGTTATTGTCTTCAAATGCCCGGTAAGCATGTTCACTTCTAAATGAAACATGAATTGAGAGATCTTGCGGTTCAAAACTTGGAGGGCTTACCAAAGAACAGTAACGACATGTTTACTAAGTTTACTAGCTTTGTTTCCTTCCAGGGTAAATAATATCGATTATGGTATTCTTTCATCCTTTCCTATAAAATTACCATAGCAGCTTTTCTGTACTGCATGGTGTTCTTTCTCACTAGTTTCTGCCAGCTTCGCTGGAGAGTTTGGTAGGTGGGGGAAACCTTCCTGCTTTCCTATCCTTGTCTTTGGTAGATAGCATAATTATGTTGTTTACCTATCTATCTATTTATAGCTTGACGCCATAATCCCGTCAGGGGTGGTCGTTTGTCTTTGAGTTATCTGTTTTACGGGGACGGGCACTAACCCTCCACCAACCCACTTGTTGACACGCAGGGAACACGTATGGGTTGGTTATATGGTTACCACTCAGGTTATAAATGGTTTCCTGGCTTACAGAATACCATTAGGCTTGTCAGTCAGTGTAAGTCCTCCTGAAAAATAAAAGAGTAATAACTGAACAGGAAAGATGGAAGAAATAGAAAAAGAAGAGGGCAGACATAAACAAAAAACAATGCTAAAGATGAGGTAAGAAGGCAGCACTACATGAAATGAGTGGATGATGGTCGGCACCACCTACCAATCCTGTAATAAACAAACTCGGGAGGACCAATAGGTCTGGTGCTGTTTGTTCTCCTTTGTACTCCTCCTCATTTTGATTACTGTCCTCGTCTCTCTTTCATTTCCCTCACCTCCTCCTCCCCTTCCCCCTCCTTGTTCTTCTTTCTCTCCCTCAGTCTTCTGTTTCTCTTCCTCATCTCCTCTTTCTCCTCCTCTTCCTCTTTTCTGATTATAGTCCTTGTCTCTCTTTCCTTTCTCTCTCCTCCTCCTTAATTTTTCTTTTACTCTTTCTATTTATCACCCTCTCTGGTATTATTCCTTTTCCTCCTCCTTAATACTTTCTCTCGTCTTTCTATTTTCTCTCTTCCTCCTGTCCTCCTCCTCCTCCTCCTTCTCCCTCTCCTCCTCCTCTTCCTGGGCACGGCCAATGCTACCTACCTCCAAGTGACCACACACATCCTGACCTTGGAAAGATTCATGCGTACTACACTTGCCCTTTCACCTTCGCTTGCCCTTCACACCCACATTCACATGCACATCTACACCTACACCCACACCCACACCCACACCCATAACGAGCTTCTCCGTTAACACACAGAAATACCCGCATCACCTACACCCTCACCCACACTCAAACAAATTCACAGCTACTACACACCCAGTCGTACACCCATGTCAACGCCTGCATCAATACCCACTTCCTCCATACACAGTTCGTCCACACTGACACCCATATATGCCACACACACACACACACACACACACACACACACACACACACACACACACACACACACACACACACATCCAAATCTGACACACACACACACACACATCCAAATCTGACACACACACACACACACACACACACACACACACACACACACACACACACACACACACACACCTGCATATCTCATCAATACTTGTCTCCCACACCCACATCCGCTTCATTATACACACACACACACACACACACACACACACACACACACACACACACACACACACACACACACACACACACACACTGTCTCATTTATACTTGCCTCTCGCACTCACACCCGTATCATTATCGGAATACACACACACACACACATACACACACGCACGCACTCTCTCACACACACACACACACACACACACACACACACACACACACCTTCATATCTCATCCACACTTGCCTCCCACACCCACACCCACTTCATTACAGATTATAGAGTTGTTTTGTAGACTTGTAGGCTATTTGCATTGTAGGCTGTATTTTGTAGGAATTCACTGTAGAACTGAAGCTAATCTTGTAGAGTCTCGCCTGCTTTTGTAGAAATTCGCTTTTGATTCGGAGAAGATGTCCGTAGTTCCGCTTGCCACGAAATAATGTCATAAAAGACTTTGTAGTTAATTGTAGAGAAGTTTTGTGGTTTAGTTGTCACTCTCGATTTCTTGTAGTAGGAATTAAAGATGAATACAGGAGTTGATCTTAATTTATTATCTTCAGAGAATTCTAAGTTGAGCAGGGTATGTCTTACAGAGACAATATATTAAGTAAGTCTAGTTGAGCCCCTCTTTCTTGTTCACTCTCTCCACTACCTGTCTGTTCAAATGCTAGTCTCCTTCTGAGCTCTCTTTATAAATTATGGTGAAACAGGGGTCGTGTCACGTGTGTTACACTGTGGTTGGAAAGTTCCAGAAACCTGTGTGTGAGTATGTGTGTATGTCACTAGGGCTTTGTTCGCCTGCTATCTCGCTGACACACTACCTACATCATCTGACATTGCTACTTCCTACGTGTCGTCAACATTTCCTCAGTTAACTTGCAAGATCATTTCCCTTTCCCAGGCTTGAATGGAGCTGTCTATCTATCTATTTATCTATCTATCTATTATGATTTGTAATCATAATATGGACTCATAACAATGTGGGTGGATGAGAAATGTGGCATTGTTATGTGAGCAGGGTTGGTGGAATTTGTGAGTGGAAAGGTTGGGTGGTAGGGGTCGGTGGGCAAGATAGGGTGTTGGGATGTGAGGGCAAAGTGGGTCGCCAGGGTGGCTGAGACGATTGCGTGGACGGGATGATGTAAGTGGGTAGTTGGGCTGGGTGGCTGGATGGCGTCAGGGTAGAGAAATGAATGAGTGAATGTGTTGAGTGGCATTGTTGGGTGAGTTTCATGTATGGTATTCGTGGGTTAGCAGGGTGGATAGCAGGGATCGGTGGGCTGGGTGGGTGGCCGGGATGAGGTCGGCAGGTTGTGTTGGATGGGTTGAGTGGGTAAGTGGATGAATAGGTAGGTGCATATGTGGCTGTCTTGATGACAAAGCAGGAGAGGGACTTTTGTGGCCAAATAACTTTTAACTGTTACTTGGATTTTAGTCTATCGCTTAGAACACGTTGGATAACTATTTGGAAATCAGACTCTATACATTAAGGTCATTGTATTGAAATCTGCTAAAGTACTCTATACATTAAGGTCATTGTATTGAAATCTGCTAAAGTTTCGGTATAATCACTTCTCATGGAACTGAAGATGGATCTATGCACTTGATAATACACCTAACAGTAGAATAAATAAAAGTAACATCACATGAGGCACGACGTGAGAATGAACGAAGCTTCATATCTCCGATCCATCAGCCTAACGAATTAGTGTTTTGGTGGGGGTAAGGAGGCGGAGTTAGAGGGATAGACGTGTGCGGTTAACCTGACCTCTGGTGGCAGATTATCCTCTACAACGAATTTCTGTCCGAAGTTGTACATTGCTTACATTCATTTTAGCTCTCCTGTGGGTAACACTTTTATCTCTTCAGCCTGATGACGCACATTTCTTTTATTCCTGCCTACCAGGCAATTTTATTCATTTTATGGAATCCTATCTGAAGCTGACTTGGTTACATTTGTCATTAATCAATTCCATTATTACTAGAGTTTAATATACTCGCTGAATACAAACCTTCGGGTTGTAGTTAGACCGATATATAAAATGTGTCATCGCAGTGAAGTGTTTTAAAACACAATATTTCTAAGGCTAATGTCCGTCTTCATGTCGGTTAGGTAAGCTGCCCAGCACTATTTTCTTGCAGTTTATTTCTGCATTAGGGGTATTAATATTCTTTTGTATGCTATTAAGCAATCTGGGTTAATACTGGAACGATATGAACAGCATAAAGTATATTAATAATCAGTACGCAGAATCACTGGTTAAGGAAAGGGTGCTACTAAACTTACTAGAATGCGAGATTATGAGCCTGCAAAACTTGTCTCTTTCAAATATATATATATATATATATATATATATATATATATATATATATATATATATATATATATATATATATATATATATATATATATATATATATATATACATATATATATATATATATATATATATATATATATATATATATATATATATATATATATATATATATATATATAATAAAAACTAAGAAAATTGGAAGCCTAAATCAAGACCCCTTCATTTGGAGGTGCCGGGACATTTTGAATTTTAACCCTTTCGCTTCTGTTTGTACACGTGGGTAATTCATTAAAGCTAACATCAGAAGGTTTTATTGAACTGAGAAAATTCTTGGACATTCCAAGCCTTCAAAAACTTTTCGAGTAACCAACCCTTGGTTTGCTGATGGCACTCACAGAAATTTTAGTTAAGCTGACAAGAGATAATTCTGTTCAGTAGAGAGAAGTCCTAACAGCAGCAGCAGCAGCAGCAGCAGCAGCAGCAGCAGTAGTAGTAGTAGGAGGAGGAGGAAGAGGAGGAGGAGGAGGAGGAGGAGGATTACATAGGAAAGCAAACAGCAACAGACCTTATGGTCCTTTCGAGGCTGCTTGTTACAGAGAAAGCTATGACTACAAGATCTAACTCTACATGCTGAAGGATAAGGATAGTAAAGCAAGAAGGCTCCCCCACCACCAAACCCTCCAGGAAAAAGTGAGAAAAACTACCATGCAGCATGGAAAAACTGACATGGAAATTTCATAGGAAAAACTGGAAAGGAAAAGTCACATTCTGTATAATACTTTGTCTATAAGCTACCCGATTGAGTAACCTGAAAGAGAAAGTAATCATATAAAATAATGGTTACGGCATGACATTATAGACCGGTACATTGAGTTTATGGGAAGTCTGTGGACATAACGTGGAAACTACACACTGCACAGTGTGGATGTTTAGGGGTGGTGCGGCAGCCTTACCTGGCGCTTTTGAGGTAGGCAGCAGTCAATCAGGCCCTAGCTTCGTTCGCTCCACTGAGACAAGGAACTCTCCCATGTAGGACAAGTACACAAGTTTCATCCTGAAGCAGTGACCCCTGGTACATTAAAAAAATCCCGATGGAGGAGGAGGAGGAGGAGCCTAGTAGCAGTAGTTGCCTAATAATACTAGTAAAAGTAGTAGTAGTAACAACCTCATGCTCATCTAGACTTGAACCTGGCTGACTATAGGCTGAAGCTGCCTGTCTTTTGCAGTCCAAAATCCTCCTTTCATAGGACAGGAAGAGAAATAAGGGACGCTTGTATAACCGAGCAGTGAAACCGCACATTTTTGTCTGTTTACCCCTTGAAGGCGTCCCTCCAGCATCAGTCCTTGCAATAAAAATGTTAAAGACTGCTGGTTATAGGCAAAGGGATGAACAGAATCAACAAGCTAACCAGCTGCATTTACGAAGATTTGTTTCTCAGACTTTCCGAAGAGAGGGGAGGCTGAGGCCGCTGAGCGCACTAGTGTATTAACGGTAACAAATTAGAGGGAAGAATCGCAGGATGAAGGCAATCTGGTGGAGTTTAGCCAGTACTGGTTGGATCGGCGCACATCACTCGAGCGATGTGTCATTAGGTTTTACGAATGAGAGGAAAGAGTGATGGAGGTAGTGGAGCGTGAACTGAAAAAAAAAAAAAATGGTAAATTAATTTTAGGACTGAGAGTTGCAAGGTACTTGACTGTAAGCAGTGTTTGGTTTATTCAAATTTTTCTTAGGAAAGCTTTCACCACCCAAGCTTCAGATTCATATTACCAAAGGGCTATGGATAAAATTTCAAATCACTTCAAAGGCGTAATTATTAATTGGAATCCTACTTAACTGGATGGGCTAAAATACCAGATATGAATTATCATCATCCCTGATTATTTTGGGAAATAATTACTTCGTAAATGACATATATGCCAGGATATTCAATTCACTATCTTTAAAAACCACTCCTGAGTGTGTACATTGAAACACCGAAATGAAAGTTAGAGTACAGTCAATGAATTTATCTTATACCTGTAAAAACCATCGTGATTATATGTTCACAACATACAAAATAACTATATTTATTCCGAAGGAGAAAAAACCCGACCGTAAACTAAACTCATAACTAAACTCCTTATGTAAGTGCTTTTTTGCACGACTGGGGGTGTAGAAGCTAAGAACTGACGAACTTGGTATAATGTACTTTGATTACGGGTAGCCTACATGAAGCGAAGAGAGTCGTGCCTTTGGGTCGCGAGAGGAGGCCGGCATTCGGTGCATAGGAATCACTTCTCATCCTTGGCTGTCCATTTTTTCTTTACTAAGGGGACAATTTATTTTAGCCAGGCAAGGTGGCCTCCTGTATCGATTCATTACCAGCTAATTTTTGCAAGGGTCACGCTGGGTTTCTCTCTCTCTCTCTCTCTCTCTCTCTCTCTCTCTCTCTCTCTCTCTCTCTCTCACTCTCTTTGGGGGGACAAAAACTTACGCCATTATAAAAATAACACACACACGCACACACACTCACACACTTTTTGAAAGATGTACTTCTGCTACGGGAGACGAAGCCTACTACATAAGAAACGTTAATGTGTTTCTAATTGCCTTTGGTGCCGGAGTGTGTGGCTGTGCAGACTAATCTTGGATCCGCAAACTTTGCCACACAGTCGGCTTGTCAAATCCGGTTTGCTGGAAGAACTCATCTGGTTGTGCTTGGTTGTCTAAGCTCTTCTCTGACCAGGTTTCGAGCTTCGAGGTGAATGGTTCCTTTGCTGCAGAGGGGACGCCTTATTTTCTGTTCGGAGCATCACACACACACACACACACACACACACACACGCAAGCAAGCAAGCACGCGAGAGAGAGAGAGAGAGAGAGAGAGAGAGAGAGAGAGAGAGAGAGAGAGAGAGAGAGAGAGAGAAGTATGAAGGTTAAAACTTATGTAAAAATGTATTATAGTCTCAAGTTCACGAGAATACACTAGTAGCCATAGCTCGGCCACTACTTCGTACACGCATTGAGAAGTCCTTAGGGCCCTACATTTAACAATGCACCACACCTCGCCACAACGCACCACAGTACGCCTCATCAAACCATGCCACACCACATCACGGCATACCACACCACGCCAAACTTCAGCTCACATTTTGGAAACTGACGATGACAAAGTAAGACGAAATAGATTATCACAGGAATCATTATTTGTCTTTACAAGATACTTTTTTCTTTTTTTGTATTTATGTGACTTAAGGATATTTATTACTTTCAGACCCAGCTCTTTATCTGTAACTGTCTGTCTCCCTGTCCGTCCATCTGTTCCTGCGTTTTGTTTGTCTGTCTGTCTGTCTCTCTTAGTTTCTTTCTTTACATATTTCTGTTGTACCGGCGTTCTGAACTTCTCCTTTTTACAATTCCTCTCCTCGTTGAATTAGACATACGAGTAGTCAAAATATTATCTCTGACAAACAGCCTTGAATCGACCACTCAGTCTGTTGCTGTTGGCTCTCCTTTGTACCCCTTTGTACTCTTTTTCCTCGCGCTTTACTTTCCCGTTTCTCACCTAATTTCTGTTTCTTCCTTCCCTCTTTATTTTTAAGGTATTCATCTCCCCAGAAGCGTACCTAGAGATTTTGGGCCCGGGGGGCTAGGTTCTTTGCGGGGCCCCCGCAATGATAAATATATATATATATATATATATATATATATATATATATATATATATATATATAATTAAAAAAGTCTTATAAATTTTTAAGGCTTTTTGGGCCCTCCCCTCAATTGGGGGCCCGGGAGGGAGTTGCAAACATTGGCCCCCCCCCTCCCCCCTCAGGTACGCCACTGCATCTCCCTCTCTTTTGCTCTCCTCCTTTCCTCACTTCTCTTTCCATTTTCTTTCACTGGCTTTTGTATTGTGCAGTTCTTGATTACTTTTGTCCTTCCACCTCATTCTCGTTCTTGTCCATTTTGCTCTTCTTTTATCCGTCCTTCAATCTTCTTCAGCTTTCCTGTCCAGTTCATTTGCAGTGCATACGTCCTCTATCATGATATTAAACTCTAAACTCCTCTTTCTTTAATCCCCATACTCTTTTGTCACCCTCCCTCTCCTTTTAATTCACACTTTCATTTTTCTCTGATCTCTCAGCCACACCCTTTATCATCATCTTTCTTCCCTCTCTTTTTTTTTCCTCTTCCTTCTCCGCTTTCCTTTCAATCTCTCCCCACATTTTCACCCTTGTCCTCCCCCTCTCCCTTTTCGTCCTTCTTGCTCCCCCTCCTTTCTTTTTCCTCGCCCTTCTCTCCACCTTTTCACCCACCCACGCCCCAGGGAAGGGCGTAACTTACCCATAAACTACCCTCCACTTAAGACTAAAATTTTCCTTGGGGGAAAAAAAATCCTCAGCCATTGGGGCGGCTGCGTGGCCATGTGCTTACAATAAGACGATGATCACACCAGTATTATGGCCGAATTATGAGTTCACCATCGCCCGTTCCCAGTAATTATCGAAAACCATAAATTTGCTCTCCCCTGCCAATTAGGTTAGTACTAATACTGGGGCATTGGTGTAATACTTGCCACGTTGCTATCCCCCCTCCTCTCTCTCTCTCTCTCTCTCTCTCTCTCTCTCCCTGTGTGTGTGTGTGTGTGTATGTGTGTGTGTCAGTATCAGTCCAGCTGTCTGTTTGGGTTTGATGTCATTTCCACATTTTTATTTTAACACTCCCAGCAACATATTCCTTACTTATATAGGTCTGTTTTTTAAATCTTCTCGTTCTTTCTTGCTTTTTTCACATTTTTGTATAAGAATTCAGAGATAATATTTTTCCTTATGGCTGTCCATCTCTATTTTTCTACCTGCCTATTTGTTCGTCAATCTGTTTTTTTTTTTTTTTTTTACTTTCAGTCTATTTGCCGATATTAATTAGTTTTCTTTCTAGCTATTCACTGGATCTATCAGTGTGTCCATCTTGTCCACCTTCTTTTGGCTCGAAATCTCATATTTATCCAAGTGTGGAAAAAAAAAAAAATATCAACCCAGCCTATGCAGAGTAAACTGCAGTTATCCATCAGATCCTGTATATATTCAGTTTCGTTCCTCGCCAATGCCTGCGTTATTATCATCATCACCAACATTTCATTTTTTCTCCATCAAGAGAGTAGGGACCCGGTGTCAGGCTACTCACTCCCTACATTTCAGGCAAGGGTGACCAAACCTGCTCGTCCCTGAGTGGCAGTATGTGAGAATGAACCTCAACCACCCCTCAGGTAGAAACTCTCACTGACTTTTTCGTCATACACAAAAATATATAAATAAATAAAGTGCATTTGCATTGTACGTACATCTGGAAACTTACCACCAGATCACATCTAACAGTTTTACCGGTTTTCCCCAATCTCTTTAAGGCATTGACTGTTACGTATTTTATTTCATGACTACTTTTTTTAAGCTACCCCTAGGCTACTTTTTTTGTTTTCGGCTTGTGATAGACCTTTTCAAGTGAAAGGGTTGATGAAGGCATACTCTAATCTCTCTAGTTTGAAATGATGCTGGTGAGTGAAACCTTCACATGTGGCTCTGACAGCTTCCGATACAGTTGGGTGACGACTAACCTTACAATAAAAACGTTCCTCATCATTCTTCCTATTCCTCATGCAAGATGGAGGACCGTAGCAGAAGGACAGTTCCACCTTGCAGACCATTGGTTTCACGTTTCAGATCAACAATGGGCCACAGAAACAATATCGTCACCAACGACATCATCATCATCATCATCATCATCATCATTATCATCATCATCAACAAGAAACACAATAGCATCACCATCAGCAAAAAGAACATTATCATCGTCAACAACAACAACAACAACAACATCTCAGAAAAAAAAAAAAGCAAAGTAAAATACTTGAATAGCAGGAAGTATAACGCGAAAACTCATTGACGGGAGTGCAGGCCTTAACCCTTATAGTTCGGGAAGCTTCTCAATTTAAATCGTGTGGTCATTACTGTACGTCGTGTCCTGATATTTGACTGTTGAATTCCTCATTCTCATGATGACCTTTACATTTCGATACTGCTGATACAAGATTATTAAGCTTTAGAGAAGAAGAACTACTGTAGAAGGAAGAGAAGAAGCAGAAGGCATAGGCATAATACTTATTGGCAGCACGAGGTTCATAAGGCAGACAATCAGTTTCTATCGTCACAATCTTCCCTACAACACAAACAACAGTCAAATTTACAAAGTATTTACAAATTTATAGGTAGAGGTGTGGTTTACTGATCTCATGGTCGCGAATTTCGTCCTTAACTGGGACAGGAAAAATTACTGAAGAAATTTATGTTGGTTGTTTCTATGAAAGGGCATATGGACTAATAACAACAACAACAGCAGCAACAGCAATATCCTAACCTCACTTCTCTGTAAGGGAAAGATACAGAAATAGATTAAAAAAAAAAAAGAACGAGACCTATCAGCAGAGCAAACAGAATTCACATATGAAGAAGAAGAAGGATTATGATTACTTATCCAAGGAAGCGGATCACACGTCCATTCAGTCATCACTGAAGCCTTCGGAAATCTCTGTTCCACCTCACAGGACCTAAGAATCCAGTCATAAAAACAATAAATATTTTTCGTAGTACCTGTACTAGGTGAATAAGCGTTGTCTCTGTGTGTGTGGGTGCTGGTGTCTGTCCACATGTGACTCCCCTAGGATTTCGACGTGCCATACATCAGTAGAGGAACGACGAGCTGACACCGAAGGTGTAAATTACAAATGTGTGCGGTCAGTTACGAGCGAACCACCCACAGTTTCGTGCCCGATTTTTCGCCAGACATTGGGAACCCTGTGCAGGTCATATTGCTGGGTGGAGTTATCTGAAATTTCTCAGGGGAATGCTCGGAATGTCAGAGCAGTACACTGTCAAGTTTGGTGTCAGTAAGTGTCTCAGGGAAGAAGCCCGAGTGCCTTCAGAAGGAGCAAATGCAAGATGGCACAACTGGCCCTCTAAGAGCTTGTAAGCATACATCCAGTGCCATGTTAACTTCTTCAACCCCATAGGCCTACTATTTTTTTTTCTTGCCTTACTTGGAATTAAGTGTTGATGAAGGCACCATCTTGCACTTCCAATTCTAGAAGTCTCTCTAAAGCTGAATACAGTCATCTGGAGAGAGGAACACTGGAATACAAAATACGACACCGGAGTAAAATAATAGGGGGGCGAAGCTCGTCAAATGTCTCTCTAATCTCCACACTTTCTTCAAGTTCTTACATCCTTAGCTTGATTGTCACGCGGATTTATATGTTTATCAGCTAGTGTATAAATTGAAAATCTAATTGCTTATTTTCAAATTTGGTTCTCTCTCTCTCTCTCTCTCTCTCTCTCTCTCTCTCTCTCTCTTTCTCTTCTTTTTTTTTTTTTTTTTGCTAAGTCTGTCCTTATCTTTCTGTTGTTCAAAATGCCTGAAGCATTTACTGACTCAGTATCATGGTAAAAATGTAAAATAGTAGAGGTTAGCACTAATCTGCGTTTTATCTTAAGTATCTGACCCCACTGGACTATACTCATTTTCCGAATATCTTTTAGTCTGGACCATCATCACTACACTTTCTCCCAGCCTTTATTCTCCTCTGACATTATATTTTCCTCCTTTCACATATCGGAATACATCACTCTGGCCACCAAATTCACACTTCTTGCCATCGGGGAAGCAGATCTCGCCAGAGTTCTTTACTTATTAATGGATCCTAACCAATTTATTTTTTTTTAATAATAATTTTTATTCAAGAAAGAATGGACCAACGGCCAGGAGCCCGCAAACCGCTCCTTCCAAGAAGAAGCAGAAAAAAAAAACAATACAAAAGAGAGCCACTTCAAGATTCGTTCATTTCAGTTTGCCTGGACACACTGCGTTTGAAAGACTGGAGATCATAGGCAGTAGGAAATACAGACAGAGAGAGACAATTCCAGAGTTGACCTGTTGCATAAATGAAGGAGTGGGAGTAATGGTTAAATCCTGCATTAGAGAGTTGGACAGAAAAGGGATGAGAGTTTGTTGATAGACGGGTGCTGCGCGCCCGTCGTAGAGGTGGAGGGATGCAAGCAGAAAGCTCAGAGGAGCAGTGACCACTGAAGTAGCGCTAGAAAAGAGATAAAGATGCAACAATGCGGTGAAGAGACAAAGGCTGAAGGAAGCCAGTAAAAGGAGGAGAGTTAATGAGACAACAAGCCTTTGACTCCACCCTATCGAGAGGAGTTGTATGTGGGGAGCCTCCCCACACATGAGAGTTGTACTCTAAACAGGAGCGAATAAAACCCGTGTATAACGTCAACAACTGTGCAGGGGTAAAGAAGGAGCAGAGTCGGCTTAGCACACCTAATCTATTAGAATCGGATTTTACAAGAGATGCAATATGATCTTTCCAAGATAAGTCCCGAGTGATTGAAACCCCAAGCATGTTCAAGGATGATGTGGGATTGAGCTGGATATTATTAAACATTAGTGGGTACTCCTGTGGAAGATTTTGTCGGGTTGATAGGTGTAACTGAGTCTTTTTGATGCATTAAAAACAACAAGATTATTTTTACCCCAGTCAGAGATACGAGCCAAGTCAGACATTAGGTGCACCATTACCTCATCCTTTGTTTGTTGAAGTAACTGCTGAGATGGACGTTGCTAGAACCGAATGGAAGGTGAGGGGTGGAATCAACAGCGTACGAATGGATAGGGTTAAATGTACAGCTTGGAAAATCATTGACGAATAAAAGGAAGAGAGTTGGTGATAGGACAGAGTCCTGAGGAACACGACTGTTGATAGATCTAGGAGAAAACGATGGCCGTCTACAACAGCGGCTACAGAGCGACCAGAAGGGAAATAGATGAAGGCACAGACAGAAGGATAGAAACCATAAGAGGGCAGTTTAGAAATTAAAGCTTTATGCCAGACTCGATCGAAAGCCTTTGAGATGTCAAGTGCAATGGCAGAGCTTTCGCCAAAGTCCCGAAAGGAGGATGACCAGGAGTCTGAAAGGTAGGTGAGAAGATCGCCAGTGGAGCGTCCCTGACGGAACCCATACTGACGATCAGAAAGAAGACTGATAGGAAAGATGCTTTAAAATTTTTATGTTAAGAACTGACTCGAAAACCTTTGACAGACAGGAAGTTAAAGCAATTAGACAATGGTTAGAGGGTTGGGAATGGTCACCCTTCTTTGGGATTGGCTGAATGAGAGCAAACTTCCAGCAAGAAGGAAAGGTACAAGCTGACAGACAAAGGCGAAAGAGTATACCTAGGCGGGGTTCAAGCACAGAAGCACAGTTCTTGAGAACAACAGGAGGGACCCCATCAGGCCCAAATCCTTATTAGTATTGAGGCCAGTGATGGCAGAAAATTCATCAGCTGACGAAATTTTAATGTCAGCCATGAGGAAGTCAGAGGGGGGAAGTGATGGCGGAACAGCACCGGAATCGTCTAAGGTGAAATTGGAGGAGAAAGTCTTAGCACGATTTCAGGCAGAGACGTAAAAATATGTGATTCAGGGGTGGGTTGGTTTTGGTACCGTTTATAGGCCCTCTCCTTGTTGTGGACAGCATTAGAGTATGCATGATTAAACCAAGGCTTTCTTGCATTAGTAAAACGATATGAGAAGGGAATGTATGCTTCCATGCCCGAGAGAATAACATCCGTTATGCACAAGGCACACTAAGATAGCTCCCAGACATGGAAGCAATAATCATTCCAAGGATAATCAAAGAAGTACTGCCTGAGGGCCTCCCAATCCGCAGCTCCAAAGTGCCACTATCGACATTTCTTTGGAGGGTCCACAGGCCATACCGGAGCGATAGGACAGGTTAAAGTAATAAGGTTGTGATCGGAGGAGCCCAACTGAGAGGAAAGATTAACAGTGTAAACAGAAGGATTAGTTGTAAGGAAGAGGTCAAGTATGTTGGAGCCCCCTCCAAGGCGGCCAGGGATACGGATAGGATGCTGTACAAGCTGCTCTAGATAATTAAGGAAGAAAAGGTGTAGGCTTGTTCACCAGGTGGATCAGTGAATAGAGAGGAGAGCTAAAGCTGGTGGTGAACATTGAAATCTCCTAGAATGGAGATTTCAGAGAAAGAAATGGATAGAATGTGTTCCATCGTAGAAGTATGATAGCCTTAAAAAATTTAACTCCTATCACATGGTATTTTGTTTTTTGGAATTTTGTCAATTTAATAAATTTTGTGGTTTCATTTGCGAAATGTTGGGTAATTATATAAGTGAAGTAAAACGTATATAAAAGCAATCTTTTTCGGAGTTTAAATTTAGGAGAGTTAAATTCGAGTTCAGTTGCCTTAACCATGCCCTATGAGGTGTACAATACATCACACCGGTCTGATTCATCTGTTTTGGTACACAGCCTCTTTAAATGGACCACCAGGTCTTCATTATAATCCAACAAAAGCCTCGCCCAGAAGCCACACACACACACATACACACACACATAGACTGATGCCTGGAATGGTTTTCTTGAGCCTAACCGTGTAGTTTTCCTTTTGGTCTAGTTAGCGTCAGACTATTTTACTTAGACGATTCTCCCTCGGTATGAAAGGTATAATCGTCTGAAAATAGGATAAATATAGCAAGAAAGATGCAGTCATGGTAAACAGGTTAATGTAAAGGCTGTGGTTAGATTATGTGAACTGAACATATCGTCAGTTCTAATCTGCAGTACCACATGAAGTTCTTTACTATTGTACCAGAACGATAAGTGTCAGCATTTTTAATGGCTTAAGTTTCACTTGATCACGGTGCCCACGTCCGGTGGCACTGACATAGCTAGGAGGATCCACGTAATTAGTCTGTCTTTAGTTGAAATGAGATGCAAAATAAGTAATTTGCGCGTAGGGGACTAAAATGGTCTGGCTGGTGTTACATAGCCTATGATTTCATCATCCTTTGTGTAATTTTAACGCACAGTTGCTGCATGTTTGATCACGAGCGTGTTCTGCCTCAGTTCCCCCCTTCTACCGTTATAGTAGAGTAAGTCGTCCTATCTGTTGTCCAGAGCGGGATTGTCAACTCTATGTCCCCATGGCTTCATTTGCGCGTCCTTCGTACAAGTTGTATCAAGCTCTGCTGGCCCCTATATAATGAGCTCAGTCTCTGCATCATTGCCACTTAGATCTGCTCCTCATTTTGTTCACATCTCTGTCCTCCCCTGTACAGATATTATTATTGTGAGTGCTCAAGAAATCCCCAAACATCTAGCAGCTGTGTGTGATTTGAGTATACGTGTTATTGCATTTTGTTCTTGTACTGTATAGCGTAAGGTTAATTCTTAGGCCTAGTGAGTTTTTTTTTATTAATGTAGGGTTTTATATCAGTTATTTTTGATAATAGTTTGTATCTGTAATAATTTATCTGGCATTCGCTGAGTATTATCTGGTATCTCATTTTATCAGGGCTGACTTAGATAAGTTTATTCTTGCTGATTTCGTGTTAATAGAGGCTATTGCAGTTGACCATATATTTAACCTGTTTTTGCCATTACATTATCCTTATGAGTCCTGAATGTTTTGTTGTTAGTTTGAGCATTAAACTTTAACTTGTAATTTTACCTAACTCTTTTGTTTTGAACCTGGAACTTTACGGGACAGTAGTGATTTTTAGCATTCTCACTTAAAGTGTACGTTATCTTTCTCTGTTCCGTAACACTGGAGATGGATGTTTATAGATGAAAAGGGTGAGTGTGTTGTTAATGGGAGAGTTCACAAACTGAGTTTCCGGTGATCACCACGTAATTTAACTGGGCATTCCGTCAACTCTTCCTGGCTCGAACAGTCACACATTTTCTAAAATCCCTTCCAAGATATTTAGTGATGAACAGTACATAAATTCTTCAATACTGTAATAAGTGTTAATTTTGTCAGTTTCCCGTATACGATTTACTAAGTAAAATACTGCAGAACATTAACTGGAATGCATAAAACGACAAGTGGTCCGTTTGCATTTATCACATAAAATTAAAAGTCTTGAATGCACGTTTAATACCAAACGCTTAATTTCAAACACTTAACAGTTGGATATCAAAGAGATTGATGTTTCATGTAGCAAGTGCTGAAGAAAAAGTACCTAGTATTAGTTACTGAAAAATATATATGAAACCGAAATCATGCGAGGACGACGCAGCCGACCGAAATCACAAATGCCGATGTTTCCAGGAAGACAGCAACAGAACATGACACGGGTGTGTGCACATAATCTTCATTTGATCCCTATAAAAATTTTACAGTCATAAACGACTTTATGTTTGTATTATATATAGGCATATATGTCTGAAAATTTTATTTGATTAAAATTATAGTAAAAGACTTGATTGATGTTATTGTTGATGATTCTCTAATCAATTCGAGGAGACCGGGCCTTGCTGTAGCCCGGTTGCTGGTGGTTGTCTTGAGTAAAGGTAAGGGAGAAGACAGGGCCTGGGGAATGCCCAGCACACACGCCCTGTCTCCTGGCTGAGTTGCGGTGTGTGTACTTGATTGAGAATGTAATCGCTTTTAAGCTACAAACAATATTTGTCCCTGAGGTTTAGACGGTATACTAGGTTAGTTCAGTGATTCCCTTCAACTTTATCATACTGGAACTTCTTTCCCTCCTTTTATTGAGTAATATGCCTATTAAAAGATGCTTTTGAACAAAATTATAAATTAAATACATGCAAGACAGTGGTTTAGTTGACCACATTTCTGTTTTTCAAATTATCAGGTGAGAATTTAAACTTTGAATATTTGTGAATGCTCACATTGGTACCGGTATGCGCAGTTGATGGGTGTGTTCTGTACCTGTGACTCGTGAATTCTCACTGTGTGTGTGTGTGTGTGTGTGTGTGTGTGTGTGTGTGTGTGTGTGTGTGTGTGTGTGTGTGTGTGTAGTTGGTTTTGTTTTACTTGTGCCTGCTTAATTCAGGATATTAATCGTAATCGATAATATTATGAATGAAATCACAATTGTAATGGGTCTCATGACTTTATAATAGTAATCTCAATGTCTCTGATCCAATTACTTAGTTTATGTTTCATTGCTGCTATCACCAAACAATCTGATTCAGCTTATGGAGTGACTTTTTGAACTGGTGATGCTAAATACAAGCATCATTTTAGTATAATCATCTTCTTAGTATAATAGGAAAAGTGTATGGTAGGATACTTATTGACAGAGTTAGAGAAAGAACAGAAATTAGTTGGAGAAGAACAGGGAGGCTTTAGGAAGGGAAGAGGTTGTGTAGATCAGATATTCATTCTTATATCTTTAGTGGAAAAGTTTCTAGAGAAGGGAAAGAAGTTGCATGCGGCGTTCATGGATTTGGAAAAAGCATATGACAGGGTGGATAGACAAGGATTGTGGAAAGTATTAACAATATATGGAGTAGATGGGAAGTTGTTGAATGCTGTGAAGAGTATGTATGATGGTGCGAAGGCTGCAGTGAGTGTGGATGGTGAACTGAGTGAATTTTTCTCTTTGAAGGTTGGGTTGAAACAGGGATGTGTCATGTCTCCATGATTGTTCAATCTGTACATGGATGGGGTAATAAAAGAGGTACAAGGTAGGGTAGTGGATGTTGGAGTGGCTCTGGTGAGAGAGGGTAGTGTTTGGAAACTCGCTGTACTGTTGTTTGCAGACGACTCTGTGTTGTTGAGTGAAGACGAAGGGGAGCCGGAAGGCTTGGTGGATGAGTTTGGGAGAGTGTAAGAAACGGAATCTAAAGGTGAATGTAAGGAAGAGAAAAGTGATGGTCTTTGAGAGAGGTAAAGTCAGTGAATGTACAGCGAGGTTGGAAGATGAGGAATTGGAAAATGTGAGTACGTTTAAGTACTTGGGTAGTGTGTTGAGTAAGGACGGAGGTTTGGAGGGTGAAGTGCTTGAAAGGGTACAGCAGGGAAGAAAGGTTGCTGGTTTCTTGAAAGCAGTGATAAGAAGCAGGGAAGTAAGCATGGAAGTGAAAAAGTTACTACATGACAGTATTGTGATACCAACTCTAACGTATAGAAGTGAAGCTTGGACGTTGCTGAAAGGACACAAGTCAAGAGTGAGAGCAGAGGAAATGAGTTATTTAAGAGGAGCCTGTGGAGTCACATGGAGAGACAGGCCGACAAATGAGGATATAAAGGAGTGTTGTGGTGTGGATGTGGATGTGATAGGAAGCGTTAGGAGGAATACACTGAGGTGGTTTGGCCATGTGGAGAGGATGGAGGGTGAAAGACTGACGAAGAGAGTGTATGTGAGTGAGGTGGAGGGGGGAAGAGGGAGGGGGAGGCCGAGGATGAGATGGGGGGATGGGGTGGAGAGGTATATGAGAGAGGGAGGTGTGAGTTGGGAGCGGGGCAGTGAAGTGGCGGGGGACAGGACGACGTGGGGGCGATTTGTTTGTGGCTACCCCGAACGGGATTGAGGAGTCTGGCAATAGATAGATAGATAGATAGATTTAACGTTTCATTGAAAAAGGTCTATACAGAGCTAAATATAACCACCTGGAGGTATGAAAATTAGTTAACAAACACGCCACCGAATTGAAGGTTTTTATTCTACTGATATCAACACGTAATCGTAACTGTAAATACTGGCTTGTCAGATGATCGTAGTCGTAATCAGCTCTACTTCAAATGGACTGATAATAAGTTTAGTTTAGACCTACCGGTATCTGGTTTAATCAGTTAGCTGCCTTGCTACAAGAAAAATAATAATAATTTTTCTTTTGTATTCTAATTACATAAGTAAAAACTTAATGAAGAGCAAACCAAATGAAATACAATATTCTGTATTTTCCCTGACTCTGGATAACACCTTCTCCTGCCACGTGTTATGCTCGTAACACATTAAAATTTTGTCTCCTTGTATGCCATTTACGCACACTTAGTTGATCTTAAACCCTTCAGTTCGGTGACGAGTTTTCATTATATATACCTACTGTCTCCAAACGATTGTATATAGCTATTGACTGACCTCTGGTAGTGAAAGGGTAAGCTTCGTCAGATCGAAAGTTTCTCAAAAGGTCAATGAAACTGTCTGCATACAAAAACAAAAATAAAATATTATGATTAGGTTTAAGTAAATAAATATATGAATAACATGCACGAAAATACCAAACTGTGGTATGAAAAATAAATAGTTAAGGACATTTACTAAGAATAAATGGCCCAGCATTATCTTCTGCTGGGCGGGGGAGAGCGACGAACCATGGAAGTGTGTGGACGTCCAGATCCCGTTCCTGCTGCAACCTCTCCTGCTGTTGCTCACGACCCGTTGAGGGGGGCAGACAGCAGGCATCGCCCTTCTACGACCCAGACGAAGATCAGAGGTGCTGTGGTTTGGTTTAACGTTCGAGCGGGGTACGGTTTTATCAAACGCCACGATGCTGGTGTTGATATTTTCGTGCACCGTCAGGCGATTGCTAAACCAAATCCACGGCATCTCCAGCGCTCCCTAGGCGATGGCGAGACGGTGGAGTTTGTCCTCTTTGGAACGCCCAAGGGTCCTGAGGCTAGGGACGTCACCGGACCGGGAGGGGCTGCCGTGCAGGGCTCTGCCTATGCACGGCGGCATCCCACGGTTTGGCGGCACCAGCCCAGGGATCAGGGGTGTTCAGGGGAGGTAAGCACCGTCGTCGAGATGTGCATCGCGACGGCGAAGGCTTTTTGTGGGGGTGATAAGGGGGCTTTGCGTGTTCTCCTTCCTAAGATCTTCAAGGAGAATGGGCTGCCCAACCTTATCATCCCCGAGTGCTTCGTCCGTGATGTACATACAGTCTCTCGCCGACGGGAGCGCCAGGCTCGTAAGCCTCGTCCAGCTATTCCTTGCCAGACTCCGAGGAAGAGGCTTAGGCTGGAGACCCCCCTCAACTGAAGGACGACCTCTCAAGTTTATGACCCGGCCCCGGCTAACGATACGGCTACGACCACGGCGGAAGTACACCAGCAGCCAGCAATGTCTGAGGAGGAGCGGGACTCGTCTGCCACCACCTCCATGGCCGAGGAAGCGTCGATCGGCTCCTTGGCCGAGGAGGAAGTCGGGGAGTCCACTACTTCTCAGACAAAGGAGGGCACCCCATCTCGCCCTCCTGTTATCGACCTTAAGGATCGGCTAGACGTAGCCTCCTATAGACACCTTCTGGCTCTCAGCGCTCACACCCGATCGTACGAGTTCGGAGCAACAACATATACCACCCTCTACGATCTGCTCTGGGCTGACGATCGGGGTGAGAACATAGGACCTGTGCTGATTGTCAGGGGGGAGGAGGTGCGTCTAGCCGATCTTAGAGCATTTTATCACATGCTCCCACCTCGGCTGGCCCCCTAGATCGGCGGTGTGCGCGGTGAGAGAGTGACCAGTACTTTCATCATAAAACTCGGCTGGCCTAATACCCCGAATAGAGGGTGATGGCCATTAAGCCAAAAACAAACAAACAAACAAATCTGCTGGGCGGATGTTGAAAGAGGGAAGGAGCAGTGGGAGTTGGGTAGCCAAATAGGGATAACGGATTTTGTTGCTGTGACCTCACACTCATATGAAACATGAAGCCGGTGAACTGCAGACTTAAGTTACCCTCCTCCCGCATCCCACCATCTTCTTCCTTTCGGATGATAGAGAAGTACCTGGAGGGCGTTTGCATGACGAGGTAGTGGAGCTGCCTGGTTATACTGGAGTCATAACGTAAAGAAATCTCTTTCAAGCATCGTATGTATAAGAATACTATCAGCGATACTGATAAAGGAAACTTGTTGCACGATAACTGTACAGTATAATATGACTTATTAATGCAGGCCACGTCCATCTCTTTCAAGGTGAAGTAGTGGTAGTAGTAGTAGTAATAGTAGTGGTAGTATAGTAGTAGTAGTAGTAGTACAGTGGATGTAGTAGTAGTAGTAGTAGTATTAGCAGTAGTAGCAGTAGTAGTGGTTGATGTTGTTGTCGTCGTGGTTGTTGTCGTCGTCTTCGTTGCTGTTGTAACACTAAGTTAGGGTGACTAAGCACAAAGGACTACAGGCTGAAGGCTCCTCACTGCTGCAAACCATCTTCCTCCTTTCGGGGATGGGGAATTGAAAGGTGCTTGTGTTATCGGGTAGTTGTACCTCCCAGCTATATTGGTGACACCTCATGAAGGTGTCCCTCTCTTGCACTTTTTGAGGTAATTACATAAGGAATACAATGCTCCCTACACTACGCAGTACTGTATACAACGGTATATGACCTGAAAATTAAATTATTATCTCGCACTGTGCAAAAGAAGGTTGCCTTACAAGAGAGTTGGGAAGATATGTAAAGGACTTTAAATATCACAAACATATTATGACATACGTGAAAAGCAAAGCTAATTATGAAGACAGCTGATGAAATGGATGATGGATAAAGAGAAACAGAAAGGAAGAAAAAGACACGATTTGAAATATGCTGATGTCACTTATAACATCTGACCTCTTAAATCACACTTTTGTGATGGTGTTTTCATAATTCAATTTCCTCTTTTGCCAGACGCCTTCAAGCAGTGGCATCAAGATAAACAGGCAGTGAAGCTAACCAGTTATGCAAAAGTTCCTCTGTTCCTTCCTTATCCCAGAAGCGTGTTCTCTTCTTCGGCTACACTTAGTCATCCAGTTATATTGGGAAGGTCGGAGCGAGTACAACTATAATTGAATTGGTTCGCCCCCTCGCACGTTAGTAGATGAAACAATTAGGCTAATCAAACAAAAATAATCAGAGAAAACTTTTTTAAAAACTTTATTTGACATTAAACTAACCTACACCTAACCACCTTCGACCTAACCTAATGTTAACCTACCAAATACCTTATTTTATTCCGGTGGATAACGAAGGTGCGACGGTGCCGTCTTTTCTCGGGCCACTCGATCCGACGATGCCAGTATGACTGGATAATCAATTATACCCGGAAAAAAAAAAAAAATCATTCCAGAAAGGAAAGTGGAGTACTGCAGAAAATTAATACCTTCAACCTGCAGTCCACCAGGTTAACGCTTAGATGAAGCTAGGGTCGCAGCAGCAGCAACAACATACTTTATTCTTGCTACTACTGAACAGATAGATCTACTGTAACTTGGGAATAACGCCTGGGAGTAAAAAGGTTGGAAATAAGCTCCAGAAATCACTTTGTTTCCAGCTATCTACCCTTAACTGAATGTTGTTGTTGTTGTTGTTGTTGTCCCGGGATTATCTGGGCGTCAACCAGTAGTCTGTTGGCTTAGAATGCCAGTCTCCAGCTGACCAACATCCATCTTTCGAGGGACGGAGAAGTAGTAGGGAAAAATAAAATATAAAAAAGGTCATCATATAGAATGGGTCAAAGGGATTAACGAGAGTGAAGGAAAGGACACCATCCACGTATTTTTACCCCCCCCCCTACCTGACAAAATCAGAGGAGTATGTTGTTATCACTAGGATCAATAGCTATCCGTCCGTAGAGCTGAGCAGCTGGGCGGCAGGTCAGCTGGCCGAGCGTAGAGATTTCGTTTGCATACCAGCACTCAAAAAGTATTCATTACAGAGTCGTGGAATTTCACACAGTTATGTGTCTAATAGTGAGCTGGTGCCATTTGATAGGTAGAGTGCTGTGTCTTAAGTTTTTTTTTTTTTTTAATAACGAAAAAAAAAAATCCAGATATTTCAATGCGACCTGCACAAAAAATCTCAAGGGCCAGGGTCAGGTGTCCCTAAGGCGTTTTCCTTACGTCCACCTTCAAAAGAAAAGATTGGGGAGGGGGTATGAACGCCGTTAAGAGCTTAGTTGGGTGTGCAGGGAGGTGGGGGGGTATGTGCTTGGTCAAATGGAGAGTTGCAACAGCGTAGCGTTGCCTATGTTTTTTTCGTATTGTAGGAGGTGGCAACTATTTATCCAATGGACGTATTTTGGCCAGTTTGCGGTGGGTGGATTGGGAGGCTTTGGCTTCCCACCCAGCTGAAGTTGGTTCGAGACCTGCAGCCCCCCTGGCCCGGAACAGGGCGCAGCACAGGACCAGGACCGACTGACCCCGTGACTGGCCTCCACCACGACTATGACCACAACAGTGACGTCGCTAATGATGCCTCAGGAAAAGTTAAGCTCCTTCGGGAGATACTGTGTTTGGGGTTCACAGTTTTACCCCCTGGGAGTAGGGGGGTTTCAATAACACTTCCCCAGTATCCCTGCTTGTCGTACGAGGTGACTAAAAGGGTTGGTGGTGGGTTAGTGCCCCACCCCGTAAAAAGAACTAACTAAAAAAGCGAACAAAGCGCCTCGGACCCGGACAGACCATACACTGACGACTAAGGAACGGACGAAGGACATTCTTACGGAGGGAACGTGGAATGTGAGAGGAGTGAATGATGAAGTGAAAGAGAGGGAGATTGTTCAGGTGCTTGAGGATGCAAAAGTGGATATATGTGGATTGACTGAAACTAAATGAACAGGTGAAAGGGTGAGAGAATGGGAATATGGTTTAGGTATATGTGCGGGAGTCAATGAAAATGAACGGGCAAGAGAGGGAGTATGTCTGATGATAAGCAAGAAGTGGAAGGAGAATATAAGAGAGTATGGAACAGTGGGTGCAAGGATTGTATGGGTAAGGATGAAAGTAGGTATACAAGCGTGGGCGATTGTATGTGTGTATGCCCTGACAGAGGATCGAGTGGCAAGAGTGAAAGATGAGTTTTGGGTGAGTGTAGAAGCGTGTATGGACAAGTTTGAGAGGAGTGAGAGAGTGCTGTTGATTGGAGACATGAATGGCAAAGTTGGGAATGTACGAGTGGATGGAGTGGTTGGTCAGTGGGGTGTGCCAGCTGTCGTAGATGGGAATAGAAGTGCTTTGGTGGACATCTGTGCTTGTAAGGGGTTGGCAATAGCCAACACCTACTTTTGCCATAAGATGATCCACCGGTATACATGGAGAGTAATGAGGAGGATGGATGGTGAACTTGTTGAACGAAAGGCAATGATAGACTACGTGTGTGTGGATGAGCGAATGAGAAGACAAGTGTTGGATGCAAAAGTGAGGAGAGGGTGGAGGAATGGAGTCTCGGACCATCACTTAGTGATGGCCAAGGTAGAACTGCAAAGAAAGTGGTTGAGGAGACGAAGGGGAAGACAGGAGGAAGCAGTACTTCTTTGATTTTCCCTGGAATGATTATTGCTTCCATGGCTGGGAGCCATCTGAGTGTGCCTTGCGCATTACGGAGGTTATTCTCTCGGGCATGGAAGCATACATTCCTTTCTCATATCCATTGACTAACGCAAGAAAGCCTTGGTTTAATCACACTTGTTCTAATGCTGTCCGCAACAAGGAGAAGGCCTACAAAAGGTACCAGAGCCAACCCACCCCTGAATCACATCATTTTTACGTTTCGGCCGGAATCGTGCTAAGTCTGTTCTTCGCTCTACTAAAAATAATTTCATCCATACTAAATGCTCTCAACTCTCCAACTCGAATGCTTCCCGCTCCTTCTGGCACCTTGCCAAAAATCTTTCTAACAACTTTACCTCATCATCCTTCCCTCCTCTTTTCTACTCTGATGAATCTGTAGCTATTTCTTCTACTGATAAAGCAGATCTCTTCGCACAGACTTTCTCCTCCAATTCCACCTTAGACGATTCCGGTGCTGTTCCTCCATCACTTCCCCCCTCTAACTTCCTCATGGCTGACATTAAAATTTCTTCATTGGATGTATTTTCTGCCATCATTGGCCTCAGTATTAACAAGGCATATGGACCTGATGGGGTCCCTCCTGTTGTTCTCAAAAACTGTGCTTCTGTGCTTACACCCTGCCTAGGCAAACTCTTTCGCCTTTGTCTGTCAACTTGTACCTTTCCTTCTTGCTGGAAGTTTGCTCTCATTCAGCCAGTCCCAAAGAAGGGTGACCACTCCGAACCCTCCAACTACCGTCCAATTGCTTTAACGTCCTGTATTTCAAAAGTTTTCAAGTCAATTCTTAATAGAAAAGTTTTAAGGCATCTTTCCTATCACAACCTTCTTTCCGATCGTCAGTATGGGTTCCGTCAGGGACGCTCCACTGGCGATCTTCTCACCTACCTTTCAGACTCCTGGTCATCCTCCTTTCGGGACTTTGGCGAAAGCTTTGCCATTGCACTTGACATCTCAAAGGCTTTCGATCGAGTCTGGCATAAATCTTTAATTTCCAAACTGCCCTCCTACGGTTTCTATCCTTCTATCTGTGCCTTCATTGCTAGCTTCCTTTCTGGTCATTCTATAGCCGCTGTTGTAGACGGCCATCGTTCTTCTCCTAGATCTATCAACAGTGGTGTTCCTCAGGGCTCTGTCCTATCACCAACTCTCTTCCTTTTATTCATCAATGATCTTCTAAGCTGTACATCTAACCCTATCCACTCATACGCTGATGACTCCACCCTTCACCTTTCCATTCGGTTCCCGCAACGCCCATCTCAACAGTTACTTCAAGAAACAAGGGATGAGGCTATGGCACACCTAATGTCTGACTTGGCTCGTATCTCTGACTGGGGTAAATGTAATATGGTTGTCTTTAATGCATCTAAGACTCAGTTGTTACACCTATCAACTCGACAAAATCTTCCACAGGTATACCCACTAATGTTTAATAATATTCAGCTTAATCCTGCATCATCCTTGAACATGCTTGGGGTTTCATTTACTCGGGACTTATGTTGGAAAGATCATATTACATCTCTTGTAAAATCTGCTTCCAAGAGATTGGGTGTGCTAAGCCGACTCCGCTCTTTCTTTACCCCTGCACAATTGTTGACTCTATACGGGGGTTTTATCCGCCTCTGTGTGGAGTACAACTCTCATGTGTGGGGAGGCTCCCCACATACAGCTCTTCTCAATAGGGTGGAGTCAAAGGCTTTTCGTCTCATTAACTCTGCTCCTCTTACTGACTCCCTTCAACCTCTGTCTCTTCGCCGCACTGTTGCATCTTTATCTCTTTTCTATCGCTACTTTAACCCCTTAACCGCGGGGCATCACTTTCATGACGCTCGGCCACAATGGATCATACCATGGGGCATCACTTTTGTGATTCTGTGTTATTTTGAATTATCCCGGGCTCTCAAGTGGTGGCTTGTATCATCTATCAGTACTGCCAATGTCCAACACTAGTCAGCACTCCAAATCTCATCTGTACTCCCATCCATTGTTGACATTTTAGCGATTTTACCCCCTTCGTGTCTCCCCTCCCTACCTGCCCTCCATTACCCTCTCCTCTCACCTCCCACGCCGCGCTGCGCTATGGAAATTTCCCCCTGATTTTTCCACAGATTTCATCCATTGAAATAAGCCCTATGCCCTATACTTATACCAAATAATATATACCAAAAAAAAAACAAAAACAGGTAAGTGATAGTGTTATACACCAGAAATTGGCTAATTATCACCTGACAAAACCTCACATGCATTCATTTGCTACATTACCACGGTAATTTCCCCTTTGATTTATGCCTTGTAATCGATGTCTGTAATAAAAATATATATCAGAAAGGAAGGGAGAATCCTAACTGACATTCACATTCACCTGGAACTACCTATTTCTTTATTTATTGCCGAGATTTTCTACCTATAAAAAATTAGCCTGTAAGTTAGCAGCAGTCAGCCTAAAGTGTCATTGTCAACCCTTCCCTTCTCAGATAAGCCATGGCATTTAGTTCCTTGTCCTCCGCTGTAGAGAAACCATGTCGCATTCGCGCCCTGCCATTCCTGCCGCTTCTGCGCCCATTGCAAAGGGCCCCATGACCTCTACTCCTAAGAAAAGTGGTGAGGCAAGCAGGAAAGGCCTTAGTGACTCTGCAGTGGCACGTGAACTGGCAGAATTGTCCATGATAATGATGGACAGTGACTATGACGATTCGGGTGAATCGTGTGATGAGCCGGGTGAGGTTATCGCGCCAGAAACAGCAACAACGAGTGCTACAGTAAGTGAATCAGTGTCTAGCTCCAAGGGAAAGGAGCCTTTAGTGCAGCAAGGACAAGAATTTGGGAAGGGAGTGAAAAGGCGGTGTGTTAGCCCCAGAACAATGCCCCCACGTGACCCAGCCCGCCATGAGTCACGAGTGCATTCACCTCCCCGTTCCCCAAGCCCCACTTTACTCATCTCTTCATCATCGTCGGCTGAGTTATCCCCGGAGTCTTCGTCGCCGGAGTCACCACCAGCATCAACAGTGAAGGCAGGCCATAGAGGTAGAGGTAAATCTAGGAGAGTGAAAAGTAGTGTAGCTAGCAGGGTAAGGGCTGCTAGTGCTGTACGGCAACCTAGGGTCAGTGAGAGTGACAATGACAGAGATAAACCTCCCTCACTGCCAACCTCCACCACCACCACCACCACCCGCCCTACACCGCCACGACAGGGAATCCTGGACGCCTTCGCATGGACGGAAGGGTCAGATTTTGTCCCCGAAAATCTTGTTTTTGATGAGAGCTCCTCAGGAGTTCAGCCTGCCTTCACTATGGACGAAAATGCTGAGTGTGTTGACTACCTTTTGGCTTTCCTAGATGACTTCGTCATCTAGGAAACACATATGTGATGAGACCAACAGGTATGAATCACAACGTGCTGCAAGTGGTACAGGTGCAGCCAAGATGCAACAGTGGTCCATGCTGAGAGTGCAGGAGCTGTATGTGTTCTTTGCCCTCATGCTTCTCATGCCACACTCCAAGAAGCATGAGTTGGAAGAATACTGGTCCATGGATCCCTTACTACCCTCACCCACCTTCAATAAGTACATGGCCAGAGATCGCTTCCGGAACATCATGGGAAACCTGCACTTTGCCGACAACGATGTACCTTCCCAAACCGACCCACTCTGGAAGATCCGGGAGATTCTGAGCAGAATGAAGGATAAGTTCATGTCATTCTTCCATCCCTTTCAGAAGGTTGTCATTGATGAATCCTTGGTTTTGTTCAGAGGACGTCTTCGGTTTGTTCAGTACATTCCAAGCAAACGCCATCGCTTTGGAATTAAGTTCTTTGTACTGTGCGACTGTAAGATGGGGTACATCCTTGACTTCGTCATATATTGAGCCAGCACTGTCGATCTCGATAAAACACACCCCCTTGGCTTCTCAGGTTGTGGAGTGAAAGTGCTCCTAGAAAAGTATTTTGGTGGGAATCATGTGCTGTATACAGACAACTACTATACAGCACCGAAACTTGCCAAATACCTTTCTGAGCACGGCATTGGCTCCTGCAGCACTGTGAAAAGTAATCGTGCCAACTTCCCCAAATTCCCAGAGGCGGGAACCTCGCAGCGAGGAGACGTGCACCTATGCAAGTGTGAGAAGATGCTGGCAATACGGTGGCATGACAAGAGGGTCGTGCACATGCTCACCACCGTACATAAGGGGGAGATGAGAGACAGTGGGAAGGTCGACCGTAGGACAGGCGAACCTGTGATGAAACCTGATGCTGTGTTGGACTATAATATCAACATGCGGCTGGTGGACAAGTCCGACATGATGATTGGTGAGATCGACTGCCTCAGGAAGAATACTAGGTGGTACAGGAAAGTTTTTCTGCATCTCATAGATATGACGATGCTGAACGCTTTCATCCTGTACAAGATGAAGGTCAAGCCACCCAAGTCCTTCTCCCTGAGGTTGTTCACCAGGACTTGTGTCCAGCAGCTGCTGGAAAGATATGGTAGGGTGCAAGCAGCAACTCCAAGGCGCCATCCAGTAACACTTCCCGACCGACTTGAGCAGAGGGCGTATATGGATCGGCACAGACTTGAGCTAATGCCTTCCACAGGGAAAAGGAAGGCTGTGATTCACAGGTGTCAGGTATGTGCGCATACCACAAGCTGCAAACCTGAGCATAAACGCACCTCTTGGCAGTGCGCTGAGTGCCAGGTTCCCCTCTGTGTTACCTGCTTCTTCGATTACCACAGCCAGAAGCAGTTCTAACAGTGCAAGTGTGGAAGCAGAATTATTTGGAAATAATGTGTAAATAATGTGTAAATAGCAGGTGAAAGCAATGGATGTTCAGTTCATATGACTGAACAGTGTATTATAGTTTTATCTTACTGAAAGTGACAGTGAATAACATAGTGTAAGTAAAATAGCAGGGTAAATATTGAAAATAGAATAGAAAATGTAAATAGTAATGTAAGTTATTAGTAATATAAGAATATGAGTACAAATAATTTATGTTATAACAGTGAAAGTGAATCTGTGGCTCTCTACGTATTGTACTGAATGAAAAATTGAATGACTTCAGTGACAATAAACTAATACTACTGAAGGAAACTTATGGAGAAAGACTCCAGATATATATAAGTGTGATATAGTAATAGAAATATAAAGTGTGAGGGGTTTTATGAATAATAAATGAGAGTGCCTAGAGCGAACTAGCGCAAGTGCGACGATCAGACGCGCTCGTAATTTCCATTGCTTTCACAGTGTTTTTTTTTTTTTGGAGTATGGACCCCAAACTACTTGAAAATTGTAGAATAGTGTTTATAGTGTTTGTATCTGGCTGTGGTAATCATATTACGGGTTGTCGGGAAGTGTAAAGTGGAGACTTCGTTACCCTACTTCAGAGGTCTCCACAAGTCCTACGGTAACAGACGAAGGCTCAACAATCATTCCAGGAGAAAGCTGAAGGTATGTGCCATAAGCATATGTAATTTTATTATTCTAGGACTAATAACTGATTTTTGGCAAATATTTTTTGAGAGTCTGTCAGGGCCCAAATAACCCCGCGGGACACGCAAGTCATTGGTAAACAAGCCCGCGGTGTAGGGGTTAATGGTCACTGCTCCTCTGAACTGTCTGCTTGCATTCCTCCACCTCTACGACAGGCGCGTAGCACCCGTCTGGCAGCAAACTCTCATCCCTTTTCTGTCCAACTCTCTAATGCAAGAGTTAACAGTTACTCCCAATCTTTCATTTATGCAACAGGTCAGCTCTGGAATTGTCTCCCTCTGTCTGTATTTCCTGCTGCCTATGATCTCCAGTCTTTCAACCGCAGTGTGTCCAGGCATCTCAAAATGATCGGATCTTGAATTTGGCTCTCTATTGTATTTTGTTTTTCTCTTGGAGGGAACTGTTACTGCGGGCTCATGGCCTTTGGTTCCTTCTTCCTCGCATTAAAAAAAAAAAAAATACTGTGAGAAGAGTGGAGAAATTGCAAGATAGTGAGAAAATGACAGAGTATAAGAGCATAGTGGAAGAAAGACTGGGAAGGTATGAGCTAGAGCAGATGGAAGGGATGGAAGACGTATGTAAGATATTCACGGAAGAGATAGGCGCAGCGTGTGAGGCGGTTTGTGGAGTAAGGAGGAGATGCAAGGCTGTGCAAGGGACAGCGTGGTGGAATGATGAGGTGAAACGAGCTGTGGAACAAAAGAAGAAGACATATAGTGAATGGTTAGCGAGTAGAGGTAGGGGAGAAGATGAGAGAGAGAAGAGAGAGGTATATGTCAGGAGAAGGGAGGTTAAGAGACTGGTGAAGGAGAGTAAAATGAAAGTGGATGAGGAGTTTGGGAGGAATCTGAGTGTGAAATGGAGGGAGAGTAAGAAATTGTTTTGGAAGGAGGTAAAGAAAGTAAGGCAGTGTGAAAGGGGAAATAGTAGGGGAGTGAAAGATAGGAATAATAGATTGTTGGTGGAGAAGAGAGAGAAACTGAGGAGATGGAAGGAGCACTTTGAGGATTTGTTGAATGTGGAGAGTGAGAGCAGTGCGAGTATAAGTGGTTGGGGAATGGCTGGGAGAAGAAGAGATGAGAGGAGAGAGGAAAAGATCAGTAGGGCGGAAGTAGTGGAGGTGATGAAGAATATTATGTTAGGAAAGGCCCCAGGAATTGATGAAGTGTGTGGTGAAATGCTTAGGTATGGGGGTGAGATTTTTGTGGAGTTGATATGGAAGTTGTGTAGATTGGCTTGGGAAGAGGGAAAGGTTCCAGAGGACTGGAAATCAGGTATAATTGTTCCTTTATACAAAGGAAAAGGAGAGAGAGAAGTATGTGGTAACCATAGGGGTATTTGCCTACTTAGTGTGACTGGTAAAATATATGGTAGAATAATCATTGATAGGGTTAGGCATATGACAGAGGAGCTAGTTGGAGAAGAACAAGGGGGATTTAGGAAGGGAAAAGGGTGTGTAGATCAGATATTTGTTCTAAGATGTTTAGTGGAGAAGTATCTAGAGAAGGGAAGGAAAGTGTATGCTGCCTTCATGGACTTGGAGAAAGCTTATGACAGAATAGATAGGCAAGGTATGTGGAAGGTATTAAGAATATATGGAGTGAAGGAGAAATTGTTGAGTGCTGTGAAGAGTATGTATGAGGGAGCTAGAGTTACGGTGCGAGTGGATGGTGAGCTGAGTGAGTTCTTTGATCTCAATGTGGGACTGAAACAGGGTTGTGTGATGTCTCCATGGCTGTTTAATATATACATGGATGGGGTTGTAATGTCATAAAAGACTTTGTAGTTCCTTTGTGGTTACTTGTAGTTGAGTTATATATATATTAGACTTGTGGACGAGCGGTTATTATACTGGAGTAGCTTCGTGAGTAGCTAATCTTCTTTCCCATTTGTTATGTAGTGACAGGAGAGGTAAAGAATAGTATGGGACTATTTTTATTTGTCTTGGAAATATTAACAAGTCTCTCACTCACGAGTGAGTTGAGCAGAGTCCCTGTCTCCCTGTCTCGCTCTCTCAGTCTCTCTCTCAAGTTGCTAAGCCCTTTCTCCTTCTGACCTGCCTGTTGTAAGGCTAGCTTCTTTCTGCCCCTCTCTTTCCTAAATTCTGGTGAAACAGGAGACGTATCACGTGTGTTCCTTGTGGATGGAAAGTTTAAGAAGCCTGTGTGTGAGTATGTGTGTTTGTGTGTGTATGGTCACTATGGCTTTGTTCACCGGTGGATTGCTGACAACTAACTGCATCATCTCCTTACTGGCCACTGTCGTCAGCTTTCCTCAGTGTAATTTGCAAGCTCATTTCCCATTCCCAGGCTCGCATAGAGCTGTCTATCTATCTATTCATCTATAAATCTATTATGATTTGTAATTATAATATGGAGTCCTGATATCTGCTCGGTCACGCGAAAATGGCGTACCATCGACAGTTAATAGTCCGAACATATTAATACATATTATATACAAATTATAATGAACTTATAAGCTAATTAAGTGAAATACATATTATTGTAAAAGTAACATAATTGTATGAATATTGTATACATATAATATTCATAGTAAATAGTAATTATTCAGTAATATTACATTTTAAACAAGTTGTATACATATTTGAATAAAAGCATTAAAGTAAATTATTGAACTGTAATACAGTATGTACTTGGGTTTTTATAGTGAAATGCATACATGCAAGAAAAAAAATAGTTTAAAATTAAGATTATGGTAAGAGTTATTAATATTTCATTTAAAGATAATGGTACTGGTCTGCCATACATGGCTCATTCTTCTTTGTATTTATATATATATATATATATATATATATATATATATATATATATATATATATATATATATATATATATATATAATTAATACTATATACAAAATATATACACTTCATTCAGGGGGGTTAACTTTGATGTTAACTCTCCCCCCACTAAATAATGACTCCAAATTAGCAATTCTTGCATGCATTCTGTGCATTGCGAACAGCAGTACTGCAACTACAATGCAGACGATTATAAAGACAGTAGGTGCTGGGCTATACACATAATATGGGTTGAACATACTCAAACACAAATCTTCCCAGGGCTTCATTATTTCATTGATCAGTTGCATAGTTTCAAACTTAGGTGAAGTCAGCTTAATACTTGTGCTCATGTTTAAGTTCATATCAGGCAGTGGGTCGAAATGTTTGTGTGTATGATTGAGAATGGCATAGTGATTGATGGTGGATAAAGTAGACATGGCTGGTGTAAATACCGCACAGTAGTCTGGTGCTATGTGTAATCCTGATGCTGATGTATGAGATGGTGGTATATCTGGACAGACTATGTAAACTGATGTGTTATGAGGGAAATAAAAAAACTGTGAGTGTCCAATGCGTTGATGGTGTACAAGTTTATCTAGAGCAAAAGTGAAGTTGCAATGATGATGAATATTGTCATTTCTGATGATAACCATTTCACAAGGGACTGTATCAGTAGGTTGAAACGTGAAAATGTACACAGGACAAAGATGAACAGCATGTAAGGATGTGCGGCACTTTCGTTCAATCGTTGATTCACTTGCGAGAGTGACAGTGTCCCGTCTCTTGCAGACCATGATGAGTTCGGTGTCTGTGTTGATGTTGATGATGACCAAAGTGTTGTTATTTTTATAGGGGAAGGGGTGTATTTGGTATACTGTGAACAGGTCTTCAGTGATGAATGGTACATGAACTACCACTGATGTTGGTGTTAGTGTTGCTTCTAAATACGGGTAATATTGCATAAATTCCCTACTGCGGAACAACGGCTTCAATTTATGTTTATGTATGCCTTGACTAACTATCTGACGTAGCTCATGAACTGGGAGTAAGTCAATTGTGATCTTGCCATCACCAGCATTCGAAATTCCTTGCATAAGTGCCCTGAAACGATCTCTAGTGTTCTCTAATTGTAGTAGAATCGTGTCAATATGTTCTGTGATGATGGAGAAGTGTTGGAAAAGTGTAACGTTTCCCTCCAATTCATTTATTTTATCTACACTCTCGAGAGCTATGTTTTCTGCTTGTTTCAGATTTTTCACAATTGTCTTCATTGCTGAGTTCTGTCCTGTGATGAATTTATCTTGGTATGTTAGTACCTGAGCTATCTTATTAAATTTGTTGTTTATTTCTTTAAGGTCATCCTCTGTAGCCAATCCAAAGATGTTCCCAAGAACTGCGCCACCCAGGTCGAACAAACTGCGCTTTTGGCGAGTACGTGTGATGTTGTTCCTGTCGCTCAGTACCTCCGTTCCATAAGACGGGAGATCTTGGATCATGACGAGCATAGTTGACTTTGCCTGTTCTAGTTTCCATTTCGCTAACTTTATCATTTCATTCACTTCCTTGGTGTTATGTGCTTGTGAAACATATTTTCCTATCATGAAGTCCAGAGTTCGCATCGGCGTCGTAAGTCTGTCTAGATAAGTAGGTAAGTCATACAAGTAATCTAGACTTATTTCAGTACTCATGACGTCCTTAACGATTGTAGTCGTGGCCGTTGGAGCTATGAGGCATCCTTGTCGTACTATATGTTTGGGGTCTAAGTGCGCATATCCTCTTGCTATGTAGAGGAGAATCCATAGCATAAGTCCCTTCATCGTAACCTACCGAAAAAAAAAAAATCTATTAATTTCCTATAATGCTGTGGTCGATGATAGTGATGATGTGCGTTACGGTGGATTGTTATTTCATTTATAGAAGGAGTTTAAATCGATATTTAATTCTCGTAAATGATGTACTGTAGATTTGATTGGAACAGTTGCACCTATGTTCGATTGTTTGGTATATGACCTTAATTTCTTTTTGTAATCATTGTTGTGTTCTTGCTTGGTTTCTTGAGGTACGTTCGCCTGTTCGGTTGTATCCGAGGCTGAATAATTATGGGATAATTCCCTTGAAACTCGTTTTAAATGGTCAATATGAACTTGTTTCCCCTCGCCACTTGAAAGTGACTTAATTAAACTTTGTTTGCTTTTATGTTAATTACTCTGTAAGGGCCCTCAAATTTTGGTGATAATTTATTGTCTCTCGTATGAATGACACCGTAAACAATGTCTCCTAAGCTGATAGGTGAATCTTTTGCCTTCATTTTAAATGCCTCCGTCATTTCTTCCTTGGACATCGTTAATTGTTTTTTTACTCTTTTGTGAATGTCCTGGAATTCACGTAAACGGAGTTTAGAGTAATCATCGTAATTGTATATAGGCGTGCTGTCACCTTCTAGGAGCTCATATGGTAATTTTTTATCTATGCCATATATAATGAAATGTGGTGTGTCACCGATGGATTTATTTATAGACCCATTAATTGAGGCTTCTACTCTGGGAATCCAATCATCCCAGCTTGCATAATTTTCGCTGAGAATGTGTCGTAGCACATCTAATACTTTTTTATTTTGTCTCTCTACCAACCCATTCGATGCTGGGTGATAGGCCAAAACGTTAACCTTCTTGATGTTGTATTGTTTACATATTTCTTGTAAGATCTCAGAATTAAATTCTCCTCCATTATCACTTATTAATACCTTTGGGGTAGTAAAGCGACATATTACATTATCTGTTATTGCCTTTGCTACTGTCTCTGCTGTCTTATCTTTAATTGGAGCTAAAATGACATAACGGGAAAAATGATCCGTTGCTACGAATAAGTATAGGTTATTATTGTATGATAATGGCATCTTGAGTAAATCAACAGCGACAACGTCCCATGGTTGATGTGGTACAGGGTAATTACCCATCGGTGCAGGTGTGATTGGGTATCCTTTGTGTTTCGCACATGATTCGCATCTGTCTATATGATTGTTTATATCTTTTCGTAATGAAGGCCAGTAATATAATAGCTGGGCTTGGTTGAATGTCTTATCCTTTCCAGGATGTCCTGCATGTGGGCTGTCATGTATCAATCGTAATACTTGGGGTATCATGTCATTAGGTACTACCAACTGGTTAGTATTTCTTTGGCGTTTTGGTTGTTTAGAGTTAATTTTGTATAATGTATTATTGACCATTGTGAATTGTTCAAGTGGGACATGCAGTTTGGGTAATTGTATGTCATCTCCACTTTCTAACTTGTATATTACTTTAGACCAGATTGGGTCAAGTCTTTGTGCCTTTGCGATATCCTCGTGGTTTGGGATATTTCCTTTGAGATCTAACGCCACGACCTGAACTGTGTTCGGGTTCCTAGATAATGCATCAGCTACTATGTTCATTTTACCTTGTATATAATGAATTTGTACATTGTAGTTTTCAACTGTACATTTCCATCTTGCTCTCCTCCCAGAAAGGAGTTTTTCTTTAAACATACCCACCAGTAGTTTATGGTCAGTGAATAAGTGGATTTCGTAACCATATACCAAATCTCGAAACTTTTGTAATGCAAAAACCACTGCAAGTGCCTCTAAGTCTGTAGTGCAATAATTTTTCTCCGCACCTCTTGTTTGTCTGCTGGCAAATGCAATTGGTTGATTCTTTCCTCTTTTATCTTCCTGCATCAGCACAGCCCCTAATCCTTTAACTGATGCGTCTGTACAAATAAGAAATGATTTTGTGTAATCTGGATATGCTAAACAAGGTGCATTTGTTAGTTTAATTTTTAGATTGTTAAGTGCCCTTTTTTGTTCTTCTTCCCATTGGAATACAGCATCTTTTCTGAGTAGTTGGAATAGAGGAAAGGCTATATGAGAAACTGTGGTACGAATGACCTATAGTACCCAGCCAGACCTAAAAATTGTCTAACTTCGTCAGTCGTAGTGTATTTTGTCATCAGTGGTGTGAATACCATCAGAAGTTAATTTGTGGCCTAAGAAATTTATTTCCTTAAAGCAAAATTTGCATTTAGAAAGTTTAATTTTTAATCCAGCATCACTAAGCTTTTGTAAGAGTAAGTCTAATTTCCTGAGATGATCCTTAATATTCTTCATTGCGATTATAATATCGTCAAGATAAACAAATATTCCTTGTCCTAAAAATTCCGGACAATACGTAATTCATAAGATGCTGGAATGTGCCTGGGGCTGTCCTCAGTCCCATTGGCATTCTTGTATATTGAAAATGGCCTCTGTTTATTGAAAAGGCAGTGTATTTACGTGACTCCTTAGATACCGGAATCTGATAGTAGCCGTTTAGGAGATCGATGGTCGAGAATATATTATTCTCAGGACCAATATTCTGTAGAACATCGCTTAGCAATGGCATGGGAAATCTGTCTGGGATTGTGTGATTATTTAGTTTACGGTAATCTACTACCGCACGCATTTCTCCATTTTGTTTGGGCACGAAGAATAAGGGGGCATTCCACGGGGAGACTGAAGGCTCAATAATTCCAAGTTTTAACATTTCATCGACATACTGATTTGCAAGTGTACGTTGGGAGTGTGGTATGCGGTAAGCTGGTACGAAAATTGGTGGTGTTTCTGGGTGCACATTAATCATGTGATTAATCAAGTTAGTACACCCTAATTGTTCTCCAGGCAATGCTACGGTGTCCCTGTGTGTTTCCAGCAGGGTTAACAAATCATTTTCTTCATCAAATTCACCTGAGTGAATTAAATTCTCTTTTATTCTTTCTCTATCCATAGATTTTATCTCACTTGTTACTCCATCTATAACTATTTCCTTCACAGGGGCGGGACATTTTTCAATATTAACTATGCAAGTTCCCTTTTTCAACTGAACTTCCCCATTCATGTGATTAATTATGAACATTTGAGTTTGCCCTTCGTCGTTCGTATGACATAATGCATTTTCTACTGACAATCCCTTCACTTTACATAATTCTTCTAAGATAAGAACAGTACTATTGCGTAATTTGCTCTTTATGGTAACCTTCATGTAGGAATTAGGTGGTATAACTAAATCATTAGTGAGATGGGCTGGAAATATTGATAAATCAGTACTGTTATCTGGGTCACTAATTCTGGAGGATGGGGTTGGTGGTGGGAGTGGATCTATACACTCATCTGTTTGTGTATGTTTGTTTAAGCCTTTAATATTACCAATTCTTTTTGGCTCTCTTCTACCAATCGGTGAGGGCTCTGAAGTTATTTCCTCTATGAATTCATTATCAAAGTCTATTCCATTCATTTGTGGGAGTATAGTTATGTTCTCAGCTCTCATGGATCTTAAGCCCAGTAACATATGAGCTTTAATTGGTAAGTTTTCAACGATATAGAAAAATGCAGAGAATGGTCTTGTAGTTTCTGTGAAACTGAGATTTAATCTTATCATACCCTTCACTGTAATCTCTTGTCCATCTACTGTGTATAAATCTAAATCAGCTTCATCCAGAAAAGTTACTTTCTTTTTATTTTTAAGAATTCTATTTAGTTCTTCATGTGTTATTAAGTTCACTGGAGAGCCTGTATCTAAAAATAAGGAAACGTTTTGATCCTCACATACAGCTGGTATCAAGATACACTCATTTCCCAACATGCCTCCTATGTGAATGTTAGCCTTGTTCTTCTTTTTACCTTTTGTTCGTTTTTTGTCATGACTTGGTCTTCCCCCGATTTGAACATAGACACAATTTTTTCTACTGTTTTGCAATCACTGGTCCAGTGCCCTTGGTATCTATGATGCCTACAGTAAGGACCAAATCCTTGTGTCTTTTGTTTGTCCTCTTTTGCCTTGATAAAGCATTCATACCTTGTGTGTCCTGGTTTTGCACAATAATGACATAGAATGGACCTATCCCTTGACTGTGACCTACGAGGTGATTTCCCATAAGAAGTGTTGTTTATGGCGCGAGATCTGCTCGGGCTACGCGAAAACTTATGAAACTGCCTGTAGGAAGGCGTCTGGGAACGAGGCCTTGTCACGTTTGCTTGTTTGGCCTGCTTGGTTTCTGGTCGCGATCGATTTTGTTCTCTGTTTGGGGTCGGTGTAGATGTTTTCACAGCTGATACTGTCTCAGGTACCCTCATTCTACCAGAATGTGCATGTGTGTCGACCATACCTGCTTTACTGCACTGCATCTCTACCTCGTTCATTAAGTCTAGCAAGCACATTCCTGGGGTGTACGCGATCGTCTTGGCGATCTTAAGGGTCCTATCAGGTAATTTACACAAGGCAGCTACATAACCAATGATGTCCACAACGAGGTCTGGGGACATCTTTCCGTCATCTGTTATCCAATTAGAATTTTCTAATGTAGCTAATAAAGTTCTCTTGATTGTGGAGACATCAGCAATTATTTCACTGAGCACATGGTTTGTAGTGTGCTTCCTTACAAGATCTACAATTTTATGTAATTCTGGAATTATACCTGGCAAGAAGTTCATACCTCCAGAAAATTTCTTCAGAAATTCAGTTTTAAATTCATCATATGTCCTAGCACGATGGAGCTTGTCGGAGCGAAGCAAGTTGCTCGCTAGACATCTTTCCTGGCTAATGCAAGATGAAAAAATAGCAATTTTCTCTTGTTCATCTAGTATGTGGCGCTTGATGAACATTTTTTCGCACTGACTGACTAATGAAATGACATCAATGCGATCTTTGTCTGTGCCAGAGAATTTTGGGGCAGTTTTATCCTCGTGATACACAAACACGTGAGGTGTGGTTGTTAGATCAGCAGTATTTGTTTCTTGATTCATTTTTACTGGTTGCTCTGTTAATTCAACTTGGACGTGTTTATCGTTGTGTGAGGGAATGGTGGAATATGTATGACCGGACCGGTGAACCCTGTTAAGTATATTGGCATACGTGTGCAAGGCAGCGGCAAAGTCCGCACTTTCTACGTCAGAGGGGGTTTCCCACTCATCATCTGAAACTGCCATATTTGTTTCTTGATCTTTAGTGTGTGGTGAGGTTTGTACAAGGGGTGGGCTGCCTTGAGGCTCTCTTAATTGTGAGTCTGTTGTTGTGGCAATTTGTGTGTCATCTGGTATGTTGCCTTGGGGCTCTCTTAATTGTGAGTCTGTTGTTGTGGCAAATTGTGTGTCATCTGGTATTAACGTGGGTGGTGGCGAAAATATTCCTGTCATTAAGATATGGTGTTATGAAATATGCCTCTTGTTTATTTATGTCCTAACAAAATAGATGAGTAAATAAGTTGAATATAGCTAATTTTAGCACTGAGAAGAAATGAGTAAGTATAATTTTACCCACTTGATACAGATCGTAGAGGTGTGTCGATACAAAAGTCGATCTCGGAAGAAAAATACAGGTTTGATTGAAGATCTCTTGATAATTTTAGTGGTGTGTTGATGGACGATATTACTCAGGAAATTCCATGGCCTGGTGCTTGTGGTGGTTAACAGCTGTCCCAGGCAAACCTCAGCATAGAACGTCGAATTTCCAAATTAACTGTGAAAATAAATGAGTATGAGTAGGAGCTATGTGAATAATGAGTAATGAGTAGTGGGTGAGAAGTGCCTGGTGTCAGTCACACGTTGCTTGGCATGGCAGACTCGCGTTGTGATGTCATCTCAGCACATGGTGACGTTGGCTTCCCACACTGGTAGCTGTGGTGAGTGAATGAGTAGCGATGAGTAACTTGAGTGAAGATGAGTAAGATGCATTATAAATGTGGCTCTGGTGTTTTGCTGCGTGTTTTGACCTCTGCATCAGCGATGGAGGTAGGCGGGAGAGAGTGGTGGGGGTTTGTGTGCTTGTTGCTTTGGTCTTTCCTGTTCTTTACTTGCTTTGTTTTATATTCTTCTTGTTACTGCTTGAAGTTACGTGAAGATTATAGAATTGTTTTGTTGACTTGTAGGCTATTTGCATTGTAGGCTGTATTTTGTTGGAATTCACTGTAGAACTGAAGCTAATCTTGTAGAGCCTCGCCTGCTTTTGTAGAAATTTGCTTTTAATTCGGAGACGATGTCCGTAGATTCACTGCTACCAAATGTCATAAAAGACTTTGTAGTTCCTTTGTGGTTACTTGTAGTTGAGTTATATATATATTAGACTTGTGGACGAGCGGTTATTATACTGGAGTAGCTTCGTGAGTAGCTAATCTTCTTTCCCATTTGTTATGTAGTGACAGGAGAGGTAAAGAATAGTATGGGACTATTTTTATTTGTCTTGGAAATATTAACAAGTCTCTCACTCACGAGTGAGTTGAGCAGAGTCCCTGTCTCCCTGCCTCGCTCTCTCAGTCTCTCTCTCAAGTTGCTAAGCCCTTTCTCCTTCTGACCTGCCTGTTGTAAGGCTAGCTTCTTTCTGCCCCTCTCTTTCCTAAATTCTGGTGAAACAGGAGACGTATCACGTGTGTTCCTTGTGGATGGAAAGTTTAAGAAGCCTGTGTGTGAGTATGTGTGCATGTGTGTGTATGGTCACTATGGCTTTGTTCACCGGTGGATTGCTGACAACTAACTGCATCATCTCCTTACTGGCCACTGTCGTCAGCTTTCCTCAGTGTAATTTGCAAGCTCATTTCCCATTCCCAGGCTCGCATAGAGCTGTCTATCTATCTATTCATCTTTCTATCTATTATGATTTGTAATTATAATATGGAGTCCTGATAGTAAAGGAGGTGCAGGGTAGGGCAGTGGATGTGGGGGTGGCTCTAATGAACGAGGGTGAGATTTGGAAGCTTCTGGTGTTGCTGTTTGCTGATGATACAGTACTGTTGAGTGAAGATGAATGGGAGTTGAAAGGTTTGGTGAATGAATTTGGGACAGTGTAGGAGGAGGAATCTGAAAGATAATGTAAACAAAAGTAAAATTATGGTGTTTGAGAGGAATGAAGTCACAGAGTGTGCAGTGAGGTTGGATGGTGAGGATATGGAGAATGTGAGTGCATTCAAGTACTTGGGTAGTGTGATGAGTAAGGATGGAACTTTGGGGGATGAAGTGTGTGAAAGGGTACAGCAGGGAAGGAAGGTCGTTGGTACACTGAAAGCAGTGATGAGAAATAGGGAGGTGAGTATGGAGGTTAAGAAATCACTGCATGATAATATTGTGATCCCTACCCTGACGTATGGAGGCTAGGCATGGACCTTGCAAGAGAGGAACAAGTCAAGAGTGAGAGCAGTGGAAATGAGTTACTTGAGAGGAGCATGTGGAGTGACGTGGAGGGACAGGTTGACGAATGAAGAAGTGAAGGAACTCTGTGGGGTGGATGTGGATGTGGTTGAGAAGATTAGGAGAAATACACTGAGGTGGTTTGGACATGTGAAGAGAATGGAGAATGAAAGACTGACTAAGAGGGTGTATGTAGGTGAGGTGGAGGGAGGGAGAGGGAGAGGTAGACCGAGGATGAGGTGGAGGGATGGAGTTGAGAGGTATATGAGGGAGGGGGGGGTGAGTTGGGGGGAGGGGAGTCAAATGGTGGGTGACAGAGCGACTTGGAGGAGTTTTGTCTGTGGCCACCCTTTGCGAGATTAGGGCGTCGGGCTATAGATGGATAGATAGACGTATTTTGTATTTTGTTCCAACTAACGGCAAACAATTTTGATCATCCTAGGACACCCTTAGAAGACCTTTGTCGTAGTGGAAAGGTTATTCAAAGTCATCAGTTTGAAAAGCCACCCGCGAGCTGCAAAAAATCGTTAGACGGTAGCAAAAAATATAATGATGCGTACATTCTTCAGGTGAATCGATTAACAGAGGGACCAGAGGGATATTACAAATTTTCCTCCTTGTTGAATGAACATTCCCGTAGCACCTATGATATGCGAGGGCGAGAGCTTTAAAATGAATCTTTCTTCTACTCAGATTCACATGGCGAAAGAGATCAAAGAGTCTTGTCCCACACCTCGCAAGCAAATGTGTGTATAAGAAACAGGGATGTTATATCGATGACGACGATGATGATGATGGTCAAACAAAAGATAGAGATGATATGACAATGCTAATGATGATAATGAAGGATTCGTGTTAAAAATACATCCAAAATACACCTCCAACCTACCCAAACCCCACCCTCTCGGAAAAAAAAAAGAAAAAAAGAAAACAAGAGAAAAAGTAATATGACCCACAAAAAGCCTCTACTCCATTGACAAAAGGGGAATGAAAAAAAAAGAAGGGGGGGGGGCTATCACCACGACCATTAAAATCAGACGAGGCGGGCACGATGTGATGGAGGGCGAGGAAGCCTGAGACACGAAACAAACAATGGAAAAACGAGACGCAAAAGAGGATCAGATAACATACCGGTATTCAGAATGTCCTTGGTCTTACGTAGTGTAGAGTTTTGTTTGCCTATACTTTCAGCCTCGTTCATACACCTACCAAGTACATCACAATCAAACTAGAATTACCGGTGAATATATATTACAGTGACCAACCATACTGACGCTACATAATAATTCAAACTGGGAGGGAATTATTAACCATGAAAACTAATGAAAACTGCTTTCTAGTTTTCCCTCAGGAGCAGAAAGAGGGCTACATAACAAGGTAAGTTGAGATTTGCAAATGCACTTTCAGGTAAGTCTCTCTTGTAACTATGGCTTATCTTAGCAGTACGAACAAGGGAAGCAAAATGCCGATGCCCTCCATGTCTTTTGCTCTTCCTGCAAAACAAACGTGGAGGCCGTATGCTTATAATTCATACCACAGAGAAGAAAACAAGCCTCCAGATTTGAGTAATATACGTGACGAAGCTACAACGTCTACGTCTGCTGATGGCGCTCTGTACTGTGGGGTTCGAGCTGTTAATATCTAAAACAGCGTTCCATCAATGCTAGCTAAGATTCGGGCTCGCATTCACTGTCACCATCCAACATAGGACTATCAGTTACGTCATGGAAAATATCGTAAATTAGTAAATTTCAACCCTGGGGCAGTATGCACTGGTGCCTGAGCTTCAGCTGTGTATAACACTATTTGGTTGTACTTTTGCCCTCACTTCTAATAAGATGAACACACTTGACTATCCAACTAACCACGAGAAAAGTACTCCCCAAAACTACTTCCCGAGGGGAGAATAACGGCTATAAGCACTGAAGTGTGACAAAAACAAATGTTAACTATTTCAGCCTGCAGTGATCCATCTGAAGCTGGAAAAAAAATCTGACTGTAGAAAGGATGAAATCGAAAAGGCTTTGTTCAGGCTAATGAGGTTACTGGAAGTTGCTTCTAATCCCATCAGTCCTAAGTCTTCTTTCGCAAGATTTAAAAATAATCGTTTTCGAGCAGAAGGAGTTAAAATCTTTCGTGGTAACTTCCCCTGTGTGGCGACAATGGTCAGTGAAGGTATGTAGGGAGGGAAAGGGGAGGAGGATGGGATGGTGAGGCTGGTGGGTGGGGGGAAAGTGTGAGGGAGAAGTGAGAGGGAAAAAAAATAGGGAGAAATGAGGGAAAGGGGAAGGAGGTTTGGTGTGGAGCCAAAACGGTCCACACACACCTCTTAATGTCTGGCCCGTGTTATTTGTATGCACGTGATCCTGTGATGATGGTGGTGGTGGTGGTGGTGAAGGGGATGGTAGTTGTGGTTGTAGTTATCGAGGAAAGGCAGTAGGTGTACATGTGTGGTAGGATGTTATCGTTTCAGTTGCTGAAAATGTAGTGGAATGGGGGTAATTTCATTACTAGTAGTAGTGGTAGTATTGGTTCTGGTGTCAGCGTGGTGGTGGAGGAAGCTGTGATGGAATGCAAGTAACTGCGGGGTGGCAGTAGTTGTGGTTGTGGTGTTGGCGCTAGAGGTGATAGTTGTGATAAATGTAATTTTATTGGTGGTTTTAATGATTGGGGGAATGACTGTGGTAGTGGGGATGGTGGTAGTGGTAGCTGTAATTTTGGTAAAATGGGAGTAACTGTCATGACATTCGTAATGTATTTACAGTTACGTTGGTTCCTCTGGCAGTTGTGTTAACAGGATTTAATATTTGAGAAAGTGGCTGTGGTCAGTATGGCAGTCAGAGTAATGGTGGTAGTTGTGATGACAAGCAATGTAACCTCTGATCATGATACTCGAGTTGCCAAAAATGTTAACACTGCAGTGGTAGCTACTGCGAACCTTTTCTCACGGAAATGTGTTCTATATGGTTAGGAGAGCCAAATGAGTTTGGTTGCTATTTGTGGGACGTTGAGCATTTCTCAGATATCAAGATGGCGGCCGCTGTGATTTTGAATGTTCAACTCATGATCTCGATAACATACTGGGTCGTGAAATACCTTTTTTTTAATGGATTGTAGAGGTCGGGGAGTCCATTTCTGGAGTTATATTTTGGACACGGGGTCAAAGTCGAGGTCAAATCAGAGGTCAAAGGTCAAATTTGAAAAAAAATCAGTAAAATCATCTCTTTTAACCAAATATATGTCATTCGTTATCTTCTTGTGGTTTAATGGTTTACAACTTATTCCTCATTTTAGAGTGCGACAAGCCGGCGTGATCAGCATCCCAGCATCAGACCTGCGGTACCCCCGGCCGTCTCAGTCGTCATGGCTGTTGGAGACAGGAAGTGTCTCTTCAGTCCGTATGGTGCCAAGGAAACGTTATAGACATTCAAGACCACGGTCGTGCAGGAGGTCCGTCATTTCGACAATGGTTTTATATATATATATATATATATATATATATATGTCTGTGTGTATGTGTGTGTGTGTGTGTGTGTGTGTGTGTGTGTGTGTGTGTGTGTGTGTGTGTGTGAGGAAGAAGGAACCAAAGGCTGAGCCCGCATTGACGTTCCCTCCAAGAAAGAAACAAAAACAATACAAAAGAGAGCCAAATTCAATATCCATTCATTTCAAGACGCCTGGACACACTGCATTTGAAAGACTGGAGGTCATAGGAAGTAGTAAATACAGACAGAGGGAGATAGTTCCAGAGTTGACTTGTTGCATAAATGAAGGACTGAGAGTAGCGGTTAACTCTTGCTTTAGAGAGATAAGAGCTGTATGTGGGGAGCCTCCCCACACATGAAAGGTGTACTCTAAACAGGAGCGAATAAGACCTGTGTATAAAGTCAACAACTGTGCAGGAGTAAAGAAGGCACAGAGTCGGCTTAGCACACCCAGTCTCTTGGAAGCTGATGCAATATGAACTTTCCAAGATAAGTCCCGTGAATGAAACCCCAAGCATGTTCAAAGATGATGCAGGATTGGGCTGGATATTACTAAACATTAGTGGGTACCCCTGTGGAAGATTTTGACGAGTTGATAGGTGTAAAAACTGAGTCTTTGATGTATTAAAAACAACAAGATTATATTTACCGCAGTCAGAGATATGAGCCAAGTCAGACATTAGGAGTGTCAAGCCTCATCCCTTGATTATTGAAGTAACTGGTGAGATGGACGTTGTGAGAACCGTATGAAAAGGTGAAGGGTGGAATCATCAGCGTACGATTGGATAGGGTTAAATGTACAGCTTAGAAGATCATTGATGAATAAAAGGAAGAGAGTTGGTGATAGGACAGAGCCTTGAGGAACACCATTGTTGATAGATTTAGGAGAAGAACGATGCCCGTCTACAACACCAGCTATAGAACGACCGGAAAGGAAGCTATAGATGAAGACACAGATAGAAGGATAGAAACCGTAAGAGGGCAGGTTGGAAATTAAAGATTTATACCAGACTCGATTGAAAGCCTTTGAGATGTCAAGTGCAATGGCAAAGCTTTCGCCAAAGTCCCGAAAGGGGGATGACCAGGAATCTGAAAGGTAGGTGAGAAGATCGGGAGTGGAGCGTCCCTGACGGAACCCATACTGACGATCAGAAAGAAGGTTGGAATAGGAAAGATGCTTTAAAGTTTTTCTGTTAATAATGGACTCAAAAACTTTTGAAACACAGGATGTTGAAGCAACTGGACGATAATTAGAGGGTTGGGAACGGTCACCCTTCTTTGGGACCGGATGAATGAGAGCAACCTTCCAGCAAGAAGGAAAGGCACTAGAAAGAAATGCGAAAGAGTTTACCTAGGCAGGGTGTAAGCACAGAAGCACAGTTCTTGAGGACAACAGGACGGACCCTATCAGGCGCATATGCCTTGTTAGTACTGATGCGAGTGATGACAGAAAATACATCAGCTGAAGAAATTTTAATGTCAGCCATGAGGAAGTCAGAAGGGGTAAGTGATGGAGGAACAGCACCGGAATCGTCTAAGGTGGAATTGGAGGAGAAAGTCTGAGCAAACAGATCTGCTTTATCAGTTGAAGAAATAACTACAGAGGTATCAGAGTAGAAAAGAGGAGGGAAAGATGATGAGGTAAAGTTGTTATAAAGGTTTTTGGCAAGGTGTCAGAAGGAGCGGGAAGAATTCGAGTTCGAGAGTTGAGAGCATTTAGAACGGATGATTTTTTTTTTTTTCACAGCGAAGAACAGAGCACAATTCCGGGGAGCGACATAAATGTAATTCAGGGGTGGGTTGGCTCCGGTACCTTTTATAGGCCCTCTCCTTGTTGCGGACAGAATTAGAACAAGCGTGATTAAACCAAGGCTTCCTTGCATTAGTCAGAGGATAAGAGAAAGGAATGTATGCTTCCATGCCCGAGAGAATAACCTCCGTAATGCGCAAGGCACACTCAGATGGCTCCCGGCCATGGAAGTAATAATCATTCCAGGGAAAATCAAAGAAGTACATCTGCACATGAGTCAGTGTTTCCAGATGAAATCTGTGAGAGGTAAATCTGAGGTGTGAAAGAATACTCGTGTATACTGTATATATATATATCCCATTGGATCCCAGAGTTGTTGGGCGAGGCACTGCTCTGGGACGATACTAAGCGTATCGCCCTCCGCCTATCGGCTCATAGTCGCGAAGCTCATAGGTCCCTACCCGGGAGTTCCCTACTTTATCAAGATTTGAAAATTCCCAGCTCTGTCCAATACTGAGGACACTGCGCTCCAATGGGATATATATATATATATATATATATATATATATATATATATATATATATATATATATATATATATATATATATATATATATATATATATATACTATTGCCCACGAGTATCCTTACACACCTCAGATTTACCTCTCACAGATTTCATCTGGAAACACTGACATGTCCAGATGTACGATATCCTACGTTCCCCACCTCATTATCTCATAGGTAAAAGCTTACTTTGGGATGATATTTTATGAATTTTGTTCTTAATCCCTCCATTCAGCCAAAGTTTATTTACTCTGATATAGCTTTTATGTGTCAAGAGAACTGGTCTCTCCTTCTCCCCCTCCTTCTATCCCCTTCCCTCTCTCTTTCTCTCCTACTCCCTCCCTCCCTCTCTTTCCCCATTCCCTCTCTCCTTGTCCTCCTCCTCCTCCTCCTCCTCCTCTCTCTCTCTCTCTCTCTCTCTCTCTCTCTCTCTCTCTCTCTCTCTCTCTCTCTCTTTCGTTCTCCCTCCCTGGCTCCCGATATTCTCTCTCCCCATCCCTCCTTCTCTCTGTCTGTCTCATATGCTATGACTGTCAGATACACTGGTGTCAGTCCTAGGTTTCTTGCGACAAGTATTCCCCTCCCCCCCTCCTGTATTTCAGAGTCATCTCATGGCAAACTCTCCATACTTTTCTTCCAATACTCTTTCATATTTCATATAAAGCTGGAGTGGAGTTGATATTATCTACACATTTATGTGTAGGATATGGAGATTACGAGGATAATAAAGGTGTGATTATTTTATTAATGGAGTAAAATTTCCATAAAATATTACGGAAATATTACTATATAAATGCATTGGTAACAACCATCTAGCATAAAAAGGTATTTTACATCACCTAGTAACGAAATGTGTGTTTTATCAAAACCTATGAATTACCGCAAAGTCTGTGAAGAGAAAAGTTTGTAATGGATCGTTCCTCCCGCAATTAGCGATAACCTCCTGCTTCTTGTCACAGACAGAGGTATCAGGTCTGTAGAACTACAGTGCTTTAATTTCTTCCAAATAGTTCCCACTCGGCCATCATGCGTTGTTGGAGGTGTTGGAGTGTTCTTTTCGGTGCTGGGACCTACAAATAAACGATACACTATCCTAGGAGTCCTCGCTGGGCTTCAGGTGGTCCGCCAGTTGATGTGTATTAGGCAGTTACCCCGATAACAGAGACAAACGACCCATCCTAAAACTTACGTACATATGAGTCCGCTAAAGACATTGGCTTAAGAAAATACCCTGTACGTAAGAACTGTTTGTATTATTTAAACATAACTGTCGTTCTTAACACTAACCTTGGTATTGGCCACATGAATTATTATAAATTATAAATTATAAATGTGATGAAATGCTGGGTGCGGCTCCTGATTTCGTTATGGAAGAATAAAATTCACCTTACAACCCATCACCCGGGGACAGTGGAATCATATGATAGACTACCAAAAACATTGTAACATAGTGATCATATAACTAAAGAATGAAGGCACGCATACCAAAAATATCATGGCAGTGCCTAACACTAAATTCATTACGTTTCACTAATAAGGTAATAATACCAGGTGGCCTAAAGGGAAAAATCGTCAGAGTTTTGATACACGCAGTCTATTATGTTTAAGTGTTATTGTGAAGAGGATTATTTTCTCCATTTATCACTCTCTAGCAGAATCAGGGGTTATACACACTGTTCCGAGAGCCATACTACTAGGAAGGTAGGGTCGCATGCGGGCCACGGACTACAGTTTGCCTATGTAGAGAGGCGTTCGTCCGAGTGGCGTCGCTATTTCAAAACAGTTGGAGAAGAAGCGATAGGAAGGGGTGGGAAGAGGGATTTGTGGGAAGACAGACCAGTTATTGATTTTTTAAATATTATAATTTCACAACTGAACAAGGCTGAACAGGTTCCTCGGAAAGTCAGAGCCTGACAATGCTAGCGAGAGTCGTCAGATTGGGGTAAGGGAGAGTATATGGATAAGGAGTAAATCCGGAGTCCATTCCACAAATCCTGGTGGCCGGCAAGAGCCGTGTTTGACTTCGTGACCCTTCGAATATGAATTCAATTATCAGAATAGAAGAACAAATACCTTAGATAAATTATTGGCTGGTTGGAGGGATTAACAGAAACTAATCGATAATCGGTAATGGCATAATAGGCGAGAGAAATATCGTCTCAAGCGAGGTAAATAGCTAGAATTATGAGAGAGAGAGAGAGAGAGAGAGAGAGAGAGAGAAGAGGGGATGGAAAGGATGCAGAATAAGGGGAACGAGGAAGGGAGAATGAGAGAGAGAAAGGAGAGGAGGAAGTGGAGAGAGGCAGTTGGGAGTGGGAGGGAGGAAGTGTGAAAGAGAAAGAGAGAGGGAGGGAAGGAGGGGTATGGGGAGGAGAGACAAGTTTCCCTCACACATAAAAGTGATATCAGTAAATGAACATCTGGCTAACTGGAGGGATTAACAACAATATTCATAGAGTATCGTCCCAAGGTAAGTAATTAGCTTGAAGAATATAATGTGAGGGGAAAATGAGGCGGGGAACATAGGACATCCCACATCTGAACATGGAGTCAATGTTACCTGATGAAATCTGGGAGAGGCAAATCTGAGGTGCTTAAGAATACTTGTGACCAATAGTATAGTCATATATATACATATATATATATATATATATATATATATATATATATATATATATATATATATATATATATATATATATATATATATATATATATATATATATATATATAAATATATAAATATATATATATATATATATATATATATATATATATATATATATATATATATATATATATATACATATATCTACATCTATATCTATCTATCTACATCTATATCTATATATATATATATATATATATATATATATATATATATATATATATATATATATATATATATATATATATCTAAATCTATATATCTATATATATATTCATATATATATATATATATATATATATATATATATATATATATATATATATATATACAGTATACTATCTGTCTATCTATCTATTGCCGGACGCCTCAATCCCGTTTGGGGTGGCCACAAACAAATCGCCTCCAAGTCGCCCTGTCCCCAGCCATTTCACTGCCCTGCTCCCAACTCACACCCCCCTTTCTCATATACCTCTCCACCCCATCCCTCCATCTCATCCTCGGCCTCCCCCTCCCTCTTCCCCCCTCCACCTCACTCACATACACTCTCTTCGTCAGTTTTTCACCCTCCGTCCTCTCCACATGGCCAAACCACCTCAGTGTGTTCCTCATAACGCTTCCTATCACATCCACATCAACACCACAACGTTCCTTTATATCCTCATTCGTCAGCCTGTCTCTCCATGTGACTCCACAGGCTCCTCTTAAATAACTCATTTCCACTGCTCTCACTTTTGACTTGTGTCCTTCCAACAACGTCCAAGCTTCACTTCCGTACGTTAGAGTTGGTATCACAATACTGTCATGTAGTAACTTTTTCACTTCCATGCTCACTTCCCTGTTTCTTATCACTGCTTTCAAAGAACCAGCAACCTTTCTTCCTTGCTGTACCCTTTCAAGCACTTCACCCTCCAAACCTCCATCCTTACTCATCACACTACCCAAGTACTTAAACGTACTCACATTTTCCAATTCCTCACCATCCAACCTCCCAGTACATTCACTGACTTCACCTCCCTCAAAGACCATCACTTTACTCTTCCCTACATTCACCTTTAGATTCCGTTTCTTACACACTCTCCCAAACTCATCCACCAAGCCTTGCAGCTCCCCTTCGTCTTCACTCAACAACACAGTATCATCTGCAAAAAACAGTACAGGGAGTTTCCAAACACTATCCTCTCTCACCAGGGCCACTCCAACATCCACTACCCTACCTTGTGCCTCTTTTATTACCCCATCCATGTACAGATTGAACAACCATGGAGACATGACACATCCCTGTTTCAACCCAACTTTCAAAGAGAAAAATTCACTTAGTTCACCATCCACACGCACTGCAGCCTTCGCACCATCGTACATACTCTTCACAGCATTCAACAACTTCCCATCTACTCCATATATTCTTAACACTTTCCACAATCCTTGTCTATCCACCCTGTCATATTCTTTCTCCAAATCCATGAAAGCCGCATACAACTTCTTTCTCTTCTCTAGAAACTTTTCCGCTAAAGATATAAGAATGAATATCTGATCTACACAACCTCTTTCCTTCCTAAAGCCTCCCTTTTATTCTCCAACTAATTTTTCTGTTCTTTCTCTAACTCTGTCAATAAATATTCTACCATACACTTTTCCTATTACATTAAGAAGACAAATGCCCCTATGATTACCAAACACTTCTTTTTCCCCTTTTCCTTTGTACAAGGGAATAATTATACCTGACTTCCAATCCTCTGGGACTCTACCTTCCTCCCAGGCCAATCTGCACATCCTCCACATCCATTCTACTGCTATCTCTCCCCCATGCTTCAGCATTTCACCACACATTCCATCAATTCCTGGGGCTTTCCCCTATTTAACTTTCTTCATTGCTTCCACAACTTCTATCCTATTGATTTCTTCCTGTCTTCTCACCTCCCTCCTTCTCCCAGCCATTCCCCAGCCACTTATACTCGCATTATTTCCATCCTCTACGTTCAACAATTCCTTAAAGTGTTCTCTCCATCTGCTCACTTTTTCTCCCTTCTCCACTAGTAATCTACCATTTTTATCTTTCACTCCCCTGCTAACTTCACTTCCACCCTGTCTTACTCTTTTCACCTCTTTCCAGAACATTTTCTTACAGTCCCTCCACTTTACACTCAAATTCCTTTCAAATTCCTCATCCACTCTCTTCTTACTCTCTCTTACTAATCTTTTCACCTCTCTCTTTCTTTCTACATATAACTCTCTCTTCTGCCTCTCAACTTCTTCCACGCCCCTATTTCTCATCCATTCATTGTATGCTTTCTTCTTTTGTGCCACAGCCTGTTTCACCTCTTCAGTCCACCACGCTGTTCCTTGCACCCCCCTCCGTCTTCTCTTCCTTCCACACACCACATCACATGCTGCAGATATTTCTTCTGTAAATATCCTACACACTCTTTCCACGTCTCCCATCTGCTCCAATTCATATTTGCCCAATCATTCCTCCACTTCTCTCTTATACTCTGCCTTTTTCTCATCCTCTTGTAACCTTTCCACTCTCCAGCAACTACTTCCTCTCGTCTTTCCCTTCTTCTATTCCTCCATCTTACTTGAATTCTAATTCTGGCCACCACCAAGTAGTCGTCAGAAAGTCCACTCCCCCAACCTCTATAAATTCTTGCATCCATTACACATCTTCGCATCCTTTGATCCACACACACATACTCAATCATTGCCTTCCTTTCATTCGGTTCACCACCCACTCTTCTCATCACTCGCCATGTATACCTGTGGATCATTTTATGCCTGAAGAGGGTATTGCCTATCACCAACCCCCTCCCAGCACAAATGTCCACTAACGCACCCCCATTCTCATCTATCTCAGCAGGCACACCCCACTCACCAACTATTCCATCCACCTTCACATTCCCAACTTTACCATTCATATCACCAATCAAAAACACTCTCTCATTCCTTCCAAACTTTTCCATGCACACTTCTACATTTGTCCAGAACTCTTCTCTCACTCTTCTAGCACGATCTTGCATTGGCACATACACACACACAATCGCCCACATTTGTATTCCAACTTTCAACTTTACCCACACAATCCTTGACCCAACTGATCCATACTGTCTTATGCTCCTCTTCCATCTTTTACTCACAACTATACATACTCCTTCCTTTGCCCTCTCATTCTCACCTACTCCTGCACATATACCCCATCCATACTCCCATTCTCTCACACTTTCTCCTCTCCATTTTGTTTCAGTTATTCCACATACATCCACTTTTGCACCCTCAAGCACCTGGACAATCTCTCTCTCTCTTTCACCTCATCATACCTCAGTATACATATATATATATATATATATATATATATATATATATATATATAGATAGATAGATAGATAGATAGAGAGAGAGAGAGAGAGAGAGAGAGAGAGAGAGAGAGAGACCGGGTCATAAAATCCCCCCTAAAATTAAAGCCCTGTTTTCTTTTTATAACAGAGGGGGGAAATTTGCTCCTATATAAAGGCAAGAGAACTGCAGAATATTATAACCATATCATGTCAGCAAGAGGTGGCACTGGACACTGGACACTACCCAGAACTTATCAAGAGGAGGTGGCTGCAAATGGAGTTCCAAACCCATCCCATCCCATCCACCATTCCATTAACCCGCCACGTCCCGATGACGTGTGGGTACGTCACGACTCTTTTTCATGCTGGGACCCAATGACATACCGGTACGTTCTGCAATTTCGAGGTCCATCCTTTGCACATTTCTCAAGTTACATGGGTGATTTTTGGTAGGGATATATGGGAGACCTTCCTCTACCAGCCACCAGGTGGCAACACTGCCTGACCCTGTGTGACCCCCGTGTGCCATTGTCTCGGTAAGTCACCTATTTGCAGTGATCTGGCCAGTAAAGACATGTCCTGCCGCAGTTTCCTTGATAACAAATTTCAAGCCGCCCTTGATGCCTTCACAGGCAAGAGTGATTCCACAATTGATAACTATGTGGAGGGCAAAGATTACGTGGTGCTGAATGAAGAAACAAGCAGCAGTGATGAGGAGGTACTGTCGCCAAGGAAGGTGCGGTATGTTGATGTGTTCAGTGAGTGAAACAACTCTTATATCGCCTATATTACTGTATGAAAACCAATATATTCTTGTACTACATATAAATTCGTACAAAATGAACAAATATCTACCTATTCTGAGTGATATGCAACAGTTTACCCATACCATAGAAAATGTAGCAGCACCAGCATGCTTCCAGAGAAGATGGTATCAGGTGTTTGGAGGGACACCTGTATAGCACATTTATAAGCCCAGGTAAGCACTTTTTTTTTGGGGGGGGGGGTATTTTCCAATGTTTCTCATAAGAAGCAGAGGTTTGAGGCAAAAAAAAAAAAAAAATTTATTGGAAATCTGCCGGGACTGGGGGGGAGGGGGTCATTGGTGAGAAATCAGCCGGGATGGGACAGGTTAAACAGGCCAGATTTACTCTGCTTTGAAATCCTTCTTTGATTCGAATGCTGGCATTAGTTTTCTTGATTTGAATATGTTTCTTATATTCCCATCACTATTTCTGTAACCATAAACTTTTGCAGATGCTTCAGTCACCAGCTTTACTGTATATTCAACTGACTGAGTATGGCAAGGATACTTTGGGCACAGCTTTTCCACATGTTCAGGACTTTCAACCAAACCATGTAGTTCAACATCAGTCAAATTCTTGAGGAGTGGTGGTTCTGTAATATTCACCACATCCCAGCTGATCATTTAAGAATAATCATCTGTCCCCAGCTTTATCTGGGGTTGTTTCTTGCAGCTAGAATTTTCTTCACAGCATCTCTTATATCAATATCTTCATCAAATGCCATGCCAAAAAGCATGTTTTCCAGATGGCACAGAAAGCATTTGTTTGAACAATGTGGATAGCAGCCTTTTATATGCACCCAAGCATTCATCTTTCATATATTTGATCTTGGTAACAGCATTGAAATGATGTTTTGAGCCATTTTCACAGGAAATAATTTTCTTAATCTCAAACCAGATCGGAATGTATACAGTCATGAAATATTTGGCTAATGTTTTCAACGGTTTGGAAGGTAGAGGTACTGAGCAACACAGTCTCAAACTTCTTGCACATGCTGTCAGCCATCTTGAATGTGCTAATGGTCCTGGTTCAACTGAAGAGAATGATGCAGGAAATTTTGCAGACGACACTGTATACCATATAGTCAGAATATATTCTTTGATCCTTACTTAAATCTGGCTCTGAATAGGTCTATTGGAATTTGTTAAAAATTTACCACAGGGAGGTTACTAACTGTTTCTCCTATCTTCTTCCCAATCTTTCCCTTGAATGCTGTAGGCCTTGAGGTTTCACCATCCAAATATATAAATATATGCCTAAATGGAAGTTCATTGAAGTGTAACAAACATATAAGCACTGCAAAGGACGATTAAGAAAGTCTTCAGTCAGTTTTATTGCTCTGCCCTTTGTCCCTGTGTTAACAGGTGTACCATCGCACCCTATTGCAATATGCATCTCAGTCTTCAGCCCAGAGTTCATCAAGCACTCAGAAATAGCAGCTGCTGTTCCCCCATCAGGAGTTACCTGGTCAAGGTATTCAGAGCCTGGCTCTTTAATCAACGAAATGTGTTCCTCAAATTTGCTTACTTGGTGAATGGACAGACAAGCATTTTCATCTTTTCTCTCTTCCAATGCTAATGTTTTGTCTTTTTTTTTTTTTTTCACATCAAAACACAGTGCTGTTATGTCTTCCTTTTGTATATGCTGAAGTCTTTCTCTGCCTGGTTTTCCGGAACGTCTTACTTTTGACTTGTCTATAACAAAATTCTTGTTTTCGGGTGAAACAAGTCCAGCACCCACCAGAGAGGAAGTGGCAATTGAAGCTGCACCTCTATAACTCACACCAAATCGATCAGCCTTTCATGCAACCAATTCACAGTTGATTCGCATTCGTGATACCTTAATTTTTTCCTCATTTTTTACACTCGGACAATATGTTTCATCTGTACCAACACTTTCGAAACTATTATCAATATCAGTCATTTCCTCCATCCCACTTTGACCTTTCTGACAAACAGAATAGCAAGTTTTCACTTTGTGATTCTCTGGATCCCTTTCTCTTTTTGCTCGTTCTAGCAGGATTTTTGTTTCTTTTGTATCCGCTTTTCCAATGTACATCTGTCTATTCCCTCATTGATCTGAAAGGAACTCTCTTTCACTTACTGGTACCTTTCTTTTCTTTCAACACTTACACTCTTCGAAGGATTTACGTTTCCAACAGGAGATATCAAATAGCTCCGTCTGTATATAAGTTTTATAGTTTTCAAGCTGTTTTTGTAGCAGTTTTTCCCCCTGTTTTTCAGTAACGTCTTGTAATTAGAATGGTTGTCCAAAACCAGCTGTGTAATTCTTGTTAGGTGAACACAGGGAAGTGAATTTTTTTTTTTTTCCAAAGACACTGAAGTTCTGATTCAAGATCCTTCATTACTTCCTTCACCGACACTTTTTATTTTTCTGTTGCAGCAAAAAGTGTTTTTCCACATCCCATTTCGTTGGAAGTTGCATGTCACCAGTCGTTCTTAAAGTGCCACAATAATCATGAGTAAAGGCAGACCGAGTAGTGTGAGCCATATTTGTACTTGTCCAAGATATTAAGATATTAAGCATTAATACCTGAAAATGAAAAAAAAAAATATGAGAGCAAAGAATGGATGATTAGAAAACAAAAAAAAACACGAAATACAAGGTCTGACCCTAAGTCTACTAATACCTGATCGGACCACTTTCTTCTAAAACAGCTCCAAGCTCGCGCAGGGGTCGGAGCATCGGAGTGACGTCAACTGGCTCTGGCAGAAACCCCAGTGTTCAGTTGACTCCTGACCATGACGATGAGTGTATGCTTGACCCGCTTATCAAACCATGACACATTTTCAGTCCGAAGAAGTGAGGGAAAGTGTAGGGGTGTGAGGGAACCTACTGCAATATTATAGGGTTAAACGAGTCCACTCTTCTTCCCCTTCTTCATTTTCCCTAAATCATAAATGTTTAATTTGAGTCTGCCCTTTTATACATTTTCTGTTATTTAAGCCAGCTGACGTCACACAAGCCACGCCTCCCTGCACACTGATGGAAAGTGAACCGACTTGGTATTAGTACTGTAGACTTAAGTCTGACCTATAAGATTCCTGCCACTGCACTGATGCGCCAGATTCAGCTAATGGCGAGATATTGACGAGGCAGGCGCCACCTCTATGTGAACATGGATTACACCAAAATTTTGCATACATGATACTTTCATGATGGGTCAACTTTATCTATATATATATATATATATATATATATATATATATATATATATATATATATATATATATATGAGAGAGAGAGAGAGAGAGAGAGAGAGACAGAGATTCTTGCCAATCGCAGACACGTTTATTAAGCTTAGAGAAGTGTTGTAACACTATTGGTGGTAACTCATATTCTTTCCCTTTCCAGCAACTTTACAGTGAGGGCAAAGCCTAGTGGTTTCCTGTAAGCCAGGAAACCAACTTCATTGCTAGGTGATAACCATATAACTAACCCACATGTGTTCCCAATGTGTCAACAAGTTTGCTGGTGGAAGGTTAGTGCTCCTCCCCGTAAAACAACTAACTCAAAGGCAAATTGCCACCCCTTACAGGAATATGGCGTCTAGTTATACATAATCAGACTTACAGTATATCTTTATTTCATAAGTCCGGTACATTAGATTATTTCAAAGTTCAGTACCTTTTCAGCACGAATTCTAAATTGTATCAGAAAATTTTATTTAGTTTAGGTAACACCACGTTTATATATATCGGAAGGTGACTATAAATCTTTCCTAAGTATAGTCAAATCGTTTAGGAAAAACATTTACAAGAAAAAGAAATGGTTCTGAAGGGGTTAAAAGTTAATGGAACAATGAAATCTGTGCCTTCCCACTCACCTCTGCCAATCAATTGCAATGACTGGAGCAAGCAACTAACTGAGACAGGTGACTGATTCGAGTAAGGACTGATGCAGACAATTATCTATAATTGGTTTCAGGGAGTCTGACGCACAGATCTTGCCAGCTGAGGGCAAGTGGAATTGGTAACACTGTGCACTGCTCTCTGACAGTGATTGGTCAATTCCCGTCGTGTTTCAGTGTGCACCAAATTGACTTTGTATCCCAACCAAAACCCTTGATCATTTATTTGTAAGATACCGGATTTTACAGATACGAATTAAAGCAATGATATCTTTAATGATTAACATGTGCCTTTTAAATTATTAAAGATACGACACTGATAACAGAGCTAAGTAAAGTCTCAACTGGATGCATTCAGACAACAGTCATTGATTGAAGCAGGCCTAAAGATGTGATTTATTTGTTTATATTGTCATTTCATAATGCTGAATTGAGTTCACACTGCACGCGATTCTATTATACCAGCATAGTTCAAGTATTATTTTCTCATGGGGTTTGCTTTTATCTTACTTTCCATTTCTCAGTCATTAACAAATATTCAGGTCATTGTTGGAGCGAGCAAAGCGAGCGAGAACACCAAATTTGGTCACAGCTTGGACTCCCGACATATGTACCCGAGCGAAAGATTTATCACATCATCAAAAAATGGGGGCAGGGGTAGGGAGGAAAATTCTGTAGTACAGTGGTGAACTTTTTTGGATATCTCAGCCACTTTTGAAGTTACAAGATTGTCACCGATTCGGAAATCCCGTAAAAATCCTCAGTTATTTTCGTTCCATAGACAACCCGTAATTCCCAATAGTTTTTCCGTATATTGAGGAAATTATTCTTTACAGTATAAGGCAGATTAGCGTAACAGCGCAAGAAGTAATGATCTAAAGTTGCGTGAGTAGCACAGCTGTATTTTCTGACGATTTCTGAGAGCAACCAGGTTTTGCCTTTTTAAAACAAATAATACCTCCTCTTTGGCTTTTATTTGGAAATTTTTGACTCAATCCGCGTTAAACCAATACAATACCCTGATCAACGAAAGAAACTTAGACTTTCTAATTTCTGATTTGAATTGGAATGCACCAAGAGATTTGCTGAAGGTAATGTTTGTGAGTGACCAGAAAGCAGTCAGTATTTGAATACTTTTACTGCAGTGTATAGCTTAGCAAGCTGACGTCTTTCTGAAGACAACTGCGGTAAAAGGTAAGCAAATTAAGCATTCGTTACATTTCGTCAAGTATTGAAATGAAATACCGTTTGCTTAAATGGTGACCAGACATTTCATTGTTGGAATCCTGCCATTTTTGTAACAACTAATCTCATTGCAATTATTGAAAAGTTTGAACCTTCAGTTGTCCATTTTTTATGTGTCTGATTCATGATGAGGAAGTCAGTGTTACATTTTTTATTGCACATGTGTCTGACTCCATTCCCAGCATAGAGACCTCCCATCTTTGTTGGTTTATAAAGCAATAATATGATTTCTTTGATGTGAATGAGGTTTGTAATCTTTTTTCAGGTGTTGACAGATCTGTTTACACATCCTGGATGTCGAGGGAACAATTGAGTAATAAGTTCTCTTTAGTATTTTCAGGTCAGGAAAGCAGAGGAAGATGATGAGTCACACGGGTCAATATTCAACACTGACTTGCTCGCATGCTCACCAGCTACATGTTTCTGTGTCGTAATCCATTACCTTTCCGGTTCCTCTGTCGAGGGGAGAGAGATACATCATGCCTGAGGATAGGGTGGATGGTGCCCGAGGATGGAGTGTCTGTCTTTCTGTTTCTTATGATTCTCATGATGTTCGGGAAAATCAAACACGACACTTACTAATGTAAGAAATAATATTCCTGAATCTGATGATGAATACGAACATAAATGCAGATATTTAAAGCTACTGTTACCTATGAAGGTAATGAAAATGTGTATGTACAGTACAATATACTGAGAATAGCACATATTAACAGTGTGTGTGTGTGTGTGTGTGTGTGTGTGTGTGTGTGTGTGTGTGTGTGTGTGTGAGCGTAAGCAACGTTGGGTCTGGTTAGTACTTGGATGGGTGACCGCCTGGGAACACCAGATGCTGTTGGCATCCCTACTTGTCAAGTGGGGTTGGTGGAGGATTAGTGCCCCTCCCTGTAAAACAATTAACTCTAAGCCGTTGGCCACCCCGTTTGGGATACATGGCGTCTGGCAATGAATGAATGAATGAATGAATGAATGTGTGTGTGTGTGTGTGTGTGTGTGTGTGTGTGTGTGTGTGTGTGTGCTCACTCAAATCATAATTATCAGAAGATAAGCAAAGCGTATCTAGGGTAAGTTTGTATATTAGTAGATGAGCTAATGAAGGACATGGTGTGGACTGTAGACTGATACTGTGTAGTAGTGGTGGGAACGATATTCAAGCCTTCACAGGACCTCGGAACCACCTTGCTATGAATGTTTGAATTCCTGCCAGCATATTTCCCTTCTGTATGCATTTTTATCACACCACCGGGAACCCTCAACCAGGAACAACGCTTGCCACGTCGTTTCAAAACTAACTATAGGTTTTTCCTGAAAATATAATATTTCCCAAGCAAAATTATCATTCGTAATCTGACTTACCTAACCTATCCCACTAGGGCTGCTTGGCTGAGGTGGCTGGCTGTGGTACTGAGACGAATACCTATACAGAACATAAATATACCTTCCGCCACCGTCGCTAACTGTGTCCATATGCATCCAGTTGAGACTACGTAGTTTTGATATAAATGTCGTTCAGGTTTATCTCTAATAATTTAAAGGGCACATATTAATCATTAAAGATATCATTGCGTTGGTCTGTATCTGCTTAAACCGGTATCTTTCAAATAAATGAGGGTTTTGGTTGGAATAAAAAGTCAATTTGGGGCACGTTCAAACACGACGGGAATAGACCAGTCACCACCCGAGAGCATCACGCAGTGTTACCAATTCCACCTATCCTCAGCTGGCAAAATCAGTGCATCAGACTCCTTGAAACTGAGTATAGTGGCAGTAGTAGTCAATCAATCAATCGGCTTTATTTCGTATCTCGATACATAAAAAATAATACATTTTATCATCATAAAGATAGTAGCAGTGGTAGTAGCTCCAGCACCGCATAAGTAGCAGTAGTACATATCTATACAAAATACAGCACATGCACATTACATAGTAGGTGATGCACTTTACAATTATATATAAAAGATGAATTTATATTAAAAGTAATGAAAAAGACCTGGGGACATCACAGCGCACATACACATTAGTATCCAATTAAGAAAATAGCATCAATAAAGTATAGAAAAGGTCCAAGGAAAAAAATAAAAGGTATCATCAATACAATTAAAAAGATGTCCTAGGTGAAATATAGAAGTTAACATCAATAAAAAAGAAAACGGTCCAAATAAAATATAAAAGCTGGCATCAATACAAAACTAAAAAGACCACACAGAATATAAAAGCTGGCATTAATACAAAATTAAAAGGTCCAAACAAAATATAAAAGACAACATCAATAAAAATTAAAAAGGTCCAAACAAAATATAGAAACTAGCATCAATAAAAAACAAAAATTTCCAATCAAAATATAGAAGTTAGCATCAATAAATAAAAGTAAAAAAGTCCAAACAAAATATAAATGTTAGCATCGATAAAAAATAAAAAGGTCCAAAGAAAATATAAAGGCTTACATCAATAAGAAATAAAGGTCCAGAAAAATAGAAAAGCTAGCATCAATGAAAATAAAAAGTTCCAAATAAAATATAAAAGCTAGAAAACAAAAAATAAAAAGGTCCAAATGAAATATTAAAGCTGACAGCCATAATAATATAAAAGGGTCCAGGGTAAAATATAAAATCTACAGTAGTAGCCATAAAATATACAAGGAGCGTGGCTGTCCTCATGCCTTTGTACCCAATCCTTGACTCAAAATATGTATCTCTTCATGAATTGGACTGACAATATATATATATCTATATATATATATATATATATATATATATATATATATATATATATATATCCAAAGTGATTGCTCAGGTAATGCATAAAAAAATCTCCTTAATAAAAGAAATATTGTTTTTAATGAAGAAGTTTCGTTTCGTTTCGTTTTTAAAGGCTACAACATGCTTGCATGTGTCGGCCTTGGTCACCTAATGGCGGCTCTCCACGCTGCACGATCCATTGCAGCCTCCCTGTTCAGTCCCTTAACCCTAAGGTCACACTTAATGATCTCGTCCCTTGTCTTTCTCGGTCTACCCCTCATAACCCCACCCCCAATATTAACACTTCTCACCTTCCTCACCCAATTATCATCCCCCATCCTCTCCACATGTCCAAACCACCTCAATCTACCTCTCCTCATCACAACACCAATACACTCCAGTCTCATCCTACCTCTCAACTCTTCCATTGTAATCCCAGCCCCTCCAGGCCTTGGACGCAGGGACGCACTGCGCATCCACCTAATCATTGTCATTTCTGTACGTCTGAGCCGGCGAATGTCTTCCTCCTTCACTGCCCAGGTCTCACTGCCATACAGCATTACACTCCTAACACATGCTGCATACAAAGACCCCTTAGCACGTAGGGAGAGCCCTCTTAATGTCAGGATAGGCAAAGGGCTCCCTGAACTTCTTAAAAACCACTTCTCACCCTAGCCACAGAGCTAGCTCCAGCCCCACCTCCAGCACACAACATGTCTCCCAAATAACAAAACTCTGCCACACACTCAAGAGATTCACCAGCAAGTTCAATCCTCCCACGTCTGACGATCTCCACCTGCTCACCCCGGCACACCGCACACATAATATCAGCACTATCCCGCAGTCCACCTCTGACACCACTACATCTCCCATGCACCCACTTATCACACACACCGCACAAGATGGAATCACTTCCCACGCCCCCGTGGCAAACTGCACACGGCCACTCCCCCTCGTCCTCGACAGTACCGCCACCAACCCTAGACATCATCGCTTTTGCCCTATCTGCATTCACCCTCAAACACTTTTGCCCCATACCATCTCTCCACTTCCCAAACCTTTCCTCCGCCTCCCTCCCACTCCCCGCAATCAACACCAAATCATCAGCACACAACAACTCCCACGGGAGCCTTTTCTAAAGTCACGTGAAAGGGCCTCAAGCACCATGATAAACAACATGGGACTCAAGACCGACCCCTGATGCACACCAACACCCACGGAAAACTCACCACCCAAACCTCCATTCACTCTCACCTGGGTGCAAGCACCCACATACACGGCCATAACCACCCTAACCAGCCACTCCCCCAAGCCAAGCCCTCTCATCGCCCACCCCACCACCTCTCCAGGGACTCTGTCAAAGGCCCCTTCCAAACCAACAAAAACAAAATAAAGATCCCCCCTCCTACCAATATATTTTTCCTGAACCTGTCGAACAATGAATATGGCATCAGTGGTCCCCCTACCTGGCACAAACCCAAACTGCATCTCATCAACATTCACTCCCTCCCCAATCACACCTTCCAAAACTCTCTCCATTACCTTCATTATCTGATCTAAAAGCTTTATACCTATATAATTTCCTCTTTCCAGGGCATCACCCTTCCCTTTATACACATTTACAATTACACTCTTCAACCAATCATCTGGGACAACACACTCATAAATAATCCTATTTATCAGGTCAGTGACTAAACTCACCCCTATATCGCCTGAGGCCTTCAACATTTCGGCAGTCAACCCAGACACACCTGCTGCCTTCCCCACCCTCATCCTGCCTATTGCCTCACTCACAGTAGCAGTATCAATCAAAGGCCAAGGGCCAGACACTGGATCTGCTGGCTCCAAACCTTCCCTGTCCCCGTCAAACTCCTCATTCAACAACCGGTTATGATGCTCTCTCCATGCATCTTTAATATCCTCACTGTTCACCACTACCCTTCCTTCATCATTCTTCACACACTGCTCACCTATGATATCCCGATTATCCCTCTTCACCTGACCTGCCACCCTAAATATATTTTTCCTTTCCCCATGATTTAGGTTATCAAGTAATTGTCTCTGTCACTCAGACTTTGCCCTGTATACCTCTCTCCTAGCCCTACGCTTGGCAGCCAAATATTCCTCTTTGCTACCACCCTTCTTCCATTCCCGGAAAAGCCTTCTTTTCTCCTTATTTTTTTTTTTTTAATAACAGAACGGAGGAAGGAAAAACAAATAGGGAAAAAAAAATAATCCATACACCAGATTACTGGTGTCCTCTGTTCATAAAATATCTGTAACGGTTAGACTTGAACAGTTGTAGGTTGAAATTTAGAGGAAAACAACTCTGGGGAAGCGAGTTCCAGAGAGATGCAGTTCCGGGAATGAAAGAATTCTGATAGGCAGAAGTTCTGCATTATTGTTGAGTGACATTCCAGTCATGAGCGCTATCAGATGCCCGTGTAGCACGAGGGAAGGCATGGAGAGGTGGCACCATGGACGCAACTTCGTCTGAGCATTTGCCAAAAAAATATCTGTAAAATAATGCAAGGGAGGCAACATTCCTTCTTACTTGCAGGGGAGGTAGTTTATATGTAATGGCAGGGTTGTTAATGATTCTAACAGCTTTATTCTGAATTTTGTCTAGTTGTCTTAATGCAACCTCTCCACAACCATCCCACAAGGGTGAGCAATATTCAAGCTGAGAGCGCACATGACTCTTATAAATTATAGCCAACTGCTCATCGGCGAACAAGTTACGGACTCTGTACAATAATCCAAGTTTCTTTGAGGCGGTTTTAGCAAGTGATCTGCCATAAGAGGTCCAGCTGAGGGCACTGTTAAGTGAGACACCAAGAATTTCAATACTTTTGGAGATGGGAACATTAGTAGCACTGAAGGTAATGTACGAATCTGGCAATATCTATCTATTAGTAAACTGTATATATTTAGTTTTACTAGCATTAAAAGAGACAAGGTTGTTTTGTCCCCATTCACTGATTGTAGATAGATCTTGATTTATGAAGATGGCTGTACTGAGTTGAGAGGTAGAGATATTAGACTTTGTAATTGGATGTCTGAGTGTGAATGAACTATGTAGTGTTGAGTCATCTGCATATGAGTGAATGGGATTGTGAGTGACAGATAAGAGATCATTAATATGAACCAGAAATAGGGTTGGCGCCAGAACTGATCCCTGCGGCACGCCGGCGTTAATTGAGTGGAAATTTGAATATACATCATCTACTTTTACTCTTATTTTCCTGTCACTAAGATAAGAAGAAATCAAAGGAACAAAAGACGTTAGTCCATAGCAAGGGAGTTTGGACAGCAGGGAACGGTGCCATACTCTGTCGAAAGCTTTAGATATATCAAGAGCTACTGCATGAGTTTCTCCAAAAAGATCATATTGTCTATCACTAATTAAGTTGTTGGATTCAAGATGTTTAACAATACCTTACCAAGAGAAGATGTGACAGCTATTGGTCTGTAATTGGAGGGGTCAGACGAACTTCCTTTCTTCGGAACTGGGTGGATATTGGCTTCATTCCATGAATTTGGGAATAAAGAAGTACGTATGCATAGTCTGAATAATTTAGCTAGGACAGAGGCAAGTTCAGGGAAACACTTTTTCAAAACAATTGGCGGAATTCCATCTGGGCCTGGAGCTTTCTTGGTTGGTAAATTGTCTAGGATGGATTTTACGAATCTTGTCTGTATTTTAAGTGGGGCAATTTCGGGAGAATCAAGTTCCAGTACTGAGACATTCTGGCTGGTATCATCTATGGTAGGGTTTCTTGCAAAGGTACTAGCAAAGATACCTGCTTTCCAACGTGGGTCATTTGTAATATTGCCATCTGAAGATTTTAGTGGGGGAATGGAAGATGACTTGTTAAGGTCATTATTGAAAGAATTAAGAGTTGACCAGAATATTCTACTCTCATTAGGGTTGTTAAGTAGTTTTGATGCTTCCTTTTGAAGAAAGTTTGATTTAGGTAGATTTAATACGGCTTTTGCATGATTCTAGCAATTTTAAATTGGGAGAGTGATTCAGATGTTTTTGATTTTAAGTAAGAGTTATATGCTAATGACTTTTGGGCTGTTGCTCTGGCTTCTACACCCTCATCCCACCACCAAGTTACTTTATGTCTTGGTGGTCCTCTTGTCCAGCTGCATGTTACATCAGTAACTCTCAAGAAATTGTTCTTGAGGGCTCTGTACTGTTCATTAACGCCTCTGTCTACAGCTCCCTGTTCAGCCACCACTCTCCTCAACTCACTATAGAAGGCATCCCTTACTACTTGGTTTTTCAGCTTCCATATTTTCCTCCTAGGTACATAAGTCCTTTTTTTCATCACTTGTTCTTTAAGCACCATAGAACAAATCAATAGTTTGTGCTGCTGCACACACTCCTCACTTCCTATAACTTTAACATCCCTCACTAACCTCCTATCGGCCCTCCTAACCAGAAAATAATCTATCTTACTGCTATTTCCCCCAGACTCATACTTAATTAACCTACTGTCTCTTTTCCTAAAATATGTGTTGCACACAATCATGTTCGTTGCCTCCCCAAACTCCAGTATCCTTTCCCCTTCTGCATTCCTTAGACCATATGCACATCCCCCATGCACTCCTTCATAACCTTGTGCTGCTTCACCTACATGACCATTTAAGTCCCCTCCCAAAATCACTATCTCATCATCTCGCATACCACCCACTACACGTATTAAATCATCCCAAAATCTATCTTTCTCTGATTCATCCAATCCTGCCTGTGGAGCATATGCCGATATAATCACAGCTATCTTTCTTCCCAACAGAATTTTCACTACCAATATCCTATCGCTTACTCTCAAAACATTCATAACATATTCCACCCATTTCTCCGCAACCATCACACCAACACCTCCATATCCGTCTGTCCCCCCCTGCCAAAACAACTTATAGCAACAGTCCTTCCCAACAATCTTTCTGGCTGATCCACCCCTGTACCGGACTTCCTGCAAACACGCCACATCCACCCACCTCCTACTGAATGCCTCAACGACTTCCCCTGCTCTTCCCCTCAAACTTCCCACATTCCATGTACCCACCCTCATCCCCATAGGTGATTTACTGTCCTCAGGCTTGCTTTGAAACCTTTTTTGTTTTGTCATTTTCAGTACTAATAAATGGGGACAGACACAGCACAGGTCCCACTCACTGTACAATCCCAGGTCCAGGCAATGGATCTGGGACCCCTAGCCCACCAGCTTACCAGTGGCTGTGGTAGTGGCCTCGGGGCACCCTGCCAGGACAGCTGCAGGGACACCCTCCAAGCGCGTCTTGGCACAGCAACTATCCCGCCATTATACACCCCACTGATAGGGCTGCCTCCTGGGGCGCTACTCCCAGGTTCGGGCCCCTCTCTATTGGGCGGAAGCAGCAGCCTGGGAACAGCAATGCCCTGTACCCTCTAGCACAGGCCCGAGCCCCATCTCGCCCTGGACCCATGATCTATGCCGGCGGAACCCCCGCCACGCCTCCCCCCAGAAGTCCGCCACTAGGTAGCGGGGGCCAAGTTTTCTGGCCGCATGCCCTTGCGGGCGCCAACCCCTGTAACGTAGTGGGATACGTTGTGTGAAATGTAAAGTGCATGTGGTGTAGTGCATAGATAGTTAGAGGAAATGTTTGGGGGAGTATGCTGGTCTACTCTCCATGTTACTGTCACACTGAAAAGGTCAGCAAAGGGGGATGGTTAGATAGCTAGTGAAACAGGAGCTCCAGCTCTCCCTATCACCAGCATTCCCATTCCCCTCGGGAGTACTACCCTGTTCGGCCCGTGCTACGGCCTCCTCCTGGAAAGTGTTGCGACTTTAACAATCATTTATAATACCTTGATTGTACCAAGGCAGTGAGGTACTTAAATAGTAGCTGATCACACCGAGCTGCCGTGATGTGACTGCTGGCAAACACTGGAACATTACATAACGTTCAATGGCTTTACTAAAGGCCGTTTCAAGTCATAAAAATTTTTGAATTAAAAGAGGTATTATGGTTCCATAAGGAAGGCCCATAATCTGGTAAACAGTATGACTAAAATGAAATTAAAAGATGAATTTGTCAAGAGATTTAAAATGTCTAGAAATGCTATTGAAAGAAGAATAACAATTATTAAGTGGAAAAGAAATATCTTCATGATTGTTGAAATTAAAGAAACATTATGACACAGGTATTAAAATACGTTTACCACCTGCAGCACATCACCATTCACCACTATGGTCTCTGTTGGTTCATCATTCCTGTTACTAAAAATGACACGTTTAGTCTTGTCCCTGTTAATCGTAAGTACATATTCATCTATAGTAGAAGTAGTGGTGGTGGTAGTAGCAGTAGTAGTAGTAGAAGTAGTAGTAGTAGTAGTAGTAGTAATAGTAGTAGTAATAGTTTTTATGCAAGGCAGAAGGAACCAAAGGCCAGGAGCCCGCAAATTGTTCCTTCCGGGACTAATCAAAAACAAGATAAAAGAGAGCAAAATTCAAGATCCGTTCGTTCCGAGATGCCTTGACAAACTGCGCTTGAAGGACTGGAGATCATAGACAGTAGGAAATACGGACAGAGGGATACAGTTCCAGAGTTGAAAAAGTTGACCTATTGCATACATGAAAGGCTGGGAGTAACGGTTAGCACTTGCATTAGAGACTTGGACAGTAAAAGGATGAGAGTTTGTTGCTACACGGGTGCTAAACGCCTGCCGTCGTGAGAGTGGGGAGGGATGGAAGCAGACATTTCAGAGAAGTGACCATTGAATAGTAGTAGCAGCGCAGCAGCAGCAGCAGCAGCAGCAGTAGTAGTAGTAGTAGTAGTAGTAGTAGTTGTAGTAGTTGTTGTAGTAGCAGCAGCAGCAGCAGCAACAACAACAGCGACAGTAATAGTAGTGATAGCAGTAGTAGTATTAGTAGTAGTAACAGAGATGGTGGTATGTTAGTAGGTTCTGTTATAGTAACCCTATGTTCATTTGAATGTGAACCCAGCAGACTGCAGGCTGAAGCTGATCCTCTCATGCAATTCATCATTCCCTTTTTGGGGGACCGGGTTGGTACTGAGCAGTGTTTACATAGCAAGGCAGAAGAGTTGCGAAGTTATGTCGGTGCCATCGCGTGAAGGCGCCCCACTCCAGCACCACACAAGTAACTAGAGAAAACATGTGGCCGGGGTATGTGACTTGAGTGGGCAAATGAATGCAAGAAGTTATGGAAGTGAGCAAGTGACTAGAGTAAGTAACTGGAAAGTAAATGACTGATGCAAGCAAATGACTGGAGCAAGGAAGGAAATGACTGGTGCCAGCAATCATCAGCTCTCCACTCAGACCACCCAAAGGCACTGCTGCTTCCAGGGAACCAACTCCAAAGTCTCAGGCGGCTGTGATGAACGACCCAAACCCCTACATTAGATCACCGCCGACCGGGGTGCATGGACGCTTTATGTGTTTGGGGGGGGTAGGGAGAGGGTCACGGACTGGAAGCGGGAGAGGGAAGTGAGAAGGAACTGGAAGTATGGCCTGGGGTAAGGAAGGCAGAATATAAATTTGTGGGATAAGGATGACAGAATATGGCTTGGATACAAGGAAGACAAAATAGAGCTGGGGATAAGGAAGGCAGAATATGGCCGGGGGATAAGGAAGACAGAATATTGGAGGGGTCTAAGGAACCACAAAATAGAGCCACACATAAGTAAGACGGCATAAAACTGGTGGATAAGGAAGGCAGAATATAACTTGCGGTGAAAAGCACAATATAGCTTGGTGATCAGGAGTATAAATTTGAGCTAGGAATAAGGAAACCAGAACATAGCTGAGGGAAAAGAAGACAGAAAATAGCTGGTGCTAAGAGAGAAAAAATATAGCCTGGGGATATGGAAGAAAGAATATAGTTTAAGGATAAATTAGAAAGAGTATAATCTGTAGATAACAGAGACAGAAAGGAAGCATATGGTATTGTGGCATTGTAGCTTGAGGATGCATTTAAGAGAAAGGAAAGACATAGGACTGTTGACTGGGGATAAAGAAGTCAGAACGGCAGGAAAAGAGATGAGATGATATTATATAATGGGAATAAGATAGATAGAAAGGTTGAAGGTAGGGCTATAGTCTGGGGACAAAGAAGGAAATAGAATTATAACGCGTATATGAACGATAATACAACTTACGTGGAAAAAAAATTATAAGATTAAAGTGTGGGATAAGGAAGACTTAACAGAGAGAAATACAATTATAGGCAGATGATAAGAAAGAATTTAGGATTACAATTTGGCAGTTAGGAAGAATGTAGGATTACGGTTTTGAGGACTGGAATAAGTAAAGATGTAGGATTCTAGGTTGAGAAAAGGAAGAAGTTAGGAATTCAATTTGTGCATAAGGAAGTGGGAAGATATGAGATAAGATCCACTGCTTCCTACACACAGTAATTGGGGACTAAAAAGGAGTAGGAATGTGACCATCTCATCGCCCTACGCCTGTCTTACAAGCTGCCTCATACTTCCTACAGTATAGCACCGGAGTAGGTGAAGAATGTATTCAGGACTTTTATCCCCACTGAGTTAGGAGATCTGTGCTCTGGATCTCCCAAGCTCATGTAAGCATGAGTAAATTGGTGATGAGGATGAAGATGATGACTTTTCCAAATTTGTTGTCAAATAATCTTGCTGACATATATAATACTGAGAAAGCCTGTTTAATGGGATAAAGCGAGCACAATGTGACCATGGAGTCCGGTACTGGAAATAAAATATTTACACTTTGAGTATTAAAGCACAAGTAATGTACAAGATTGACACAGGATTCTAGTCACTGTTGTAGTCTAGGCTCATCTTAATGTGAATCTGGTGAACTGCAGGCTTAGGTTGCCCTTTTGCAGTCAACCATCCTCATTTCATGGAATGGGGAAGTAGCTGATGGACGTTTGTATAGCCAGGCAGTGGAGCAATCTGGTTATAATGGTGCCACCACAAGCTGTAATGGCGTCCCTTTCCAGCACTTCTCTTCAAGTCACTAAAAAAAAAAAAAGAAATCAGTGAGAAGGAAGAGAATTAGGGAGGGCGTGGAAGGGGGGGAAGTAAGACAGGATGAGGAGGTGGAAGGCAAGGTGGGAGGAGAGGAGACAAGTAAGGAGGTAAGGGAAGGTAGGAAGTAAAGGGCAGGTTGAGACCCGACACATGGGTGTTATCTCATTCCGTCTCTGTATATTGTATTCCCCGGGGAATATCATGAAGATTATATCACTTTAACCGTAAAGATTCGTTATTGTGGAATTTTTCATTCCCCACCGAACGGTGTTGGTTCAACTGAGGGAAACCGCTGCCAAACACACAACTCAAAATTACTCTTTCCTAATCTACTTCAATCTAACTTTGACTTATTTGTCCAAGAATAAAGTAACCTACCAATCGTTGAGTAACTAAAATTATAATCTGTCATAAACGTTCTTAGTCTAAGTTAATCAAACCTACCATACGCTAATTTATAACCTAAGCTAACGTCATCAAAGGCCAGCGATGTGTGCGCATGTGTATGGAAGCCTTGTAACTCGCAGCGGGCAGCTCAGTAATAACTTAATCCAACCCAATCTAAACCAGTCAGGGTAAGGTAACATAAGATAATCCACACAACAGACCATGTGTGCATATATGGAGGCTCCATAACTCGCAGCGGACAGCGCAGTAATGACCTAGACTATCCTAATCAAGCACAGTATATCGTAACCTTGTCCAACCCAATCCAACCCGGCCTAGCCCAACCCTACCCAACCGAACCCAGCTCGATCTAAACCAAAGGACAAGCTATATATACGTGCGGGGAATAGTCGGAACTGCACCAGGAAGCGCAGTGATAACTTGAACAAAAAAAGAAACTTAAAATTACTTAACCAAAACCATCCCAGCCTAGCCCAGTGCAGGCAAACCTTTCCTAAATGAATCTAACCTAACAAATGCAAAGAAAATGCCGTGTGTGTGGCAGAGGGTGGAGACTTGTTGTTCGCAGCAGGCGGCACACTGATGACCAAATCTATATTCACATAATCTAAATTGGCCCAACCCACTCTAATCCAATCTAACCTAACGTAAGTTAGCTCAACAGTAATCCAATCTAACCTAACCCCAAGAACAGACCATGCGTTTTATTCGTGAGTGTGTGCCCGCAACTCACAGCGAGTAGTAGAGTAATGATGGTGGAGCACCGACCATCAGTCTCACTACCGCATGGATTTGATATGTGGACTCGACCCAGTGATGTTACGGGAGACCGCACGAATAGGGAACGCCGGAAGAGGGGAGAGGAAGGGGGGAAATAAGTTGGGAAACGGAAGAGGAAAGGGTGAGGTAAGTGTATGTGGGATGGGTGAGCAAAAGTAGGGAGAAGGGTGAGAGGTGAGGAAAGGTGGGACAAGAGAGAAAGGGGGGAGGAGCTGGAATGATGGTAAAAGAGGGAGAGAGAAGTATTGAAGATAATGGGAGTGGGAGGAAGAAATGAAAAGGCAAATAAGAAGTGGAAAAAAAAAACGGGAGAAAGCTGACAGAAGAGGAATGGGCAAAGGATGGAAAAGAGGAGTGAACGCGGGAGAAGGGAGAGAGAATGGGAGTGATGAAATGGAAACGTTAGATGTAAGGGGAAGAAAGGCAGGAAGAAGGATGAGAGATAAAGGAGGAGAAGTGAGGGAATGGACAAGGGAGGGGTTAGAGGGATAGCTAGAAGGACTGATAGATTTAAAGATTGAATGAAAAACGGACGGAAAGGTATACACGTATAAGACCTGTGTGTGTGTGTGTGTGTTTGTGTGTGTGTGTGTGCAGCATGTGAGGTGGTGTGTAGGATGAAGAGAAGACGAAATGGGGTGCAAGGAATAGCATGGTGGAATGAAGAAGTGAGACAGGCTGTGGTACAAAAGAAAGTTTATAAAGAATGAATGAGAAATAGGGGCGTGGAAGAAGTTGAGAGACGGGACAGAGAGTTATATGTAGAAAGGAAGAGGTGAAAAGATTAGTAAGAAAGAGTAAGAGAGTGGATGAGGAATTTGGAAGGAATCTGAATGTAAAGTGAAAGGAATGTAAGAAAATGTTCTGGAAAGAAGTAAAAAGAGTTAGAGTGGCAGTGAAGTTAGTCGGGGAGTGAAAAATAAAAATGGTAGATTACTAGAGAAGGCAGAAAAAGTGAGCAGTTGGAGAGAACACTTTAATGAATTGTTGAACATAGAGAATGAAAGTAATGCGAGTATAAGTGGCTGGGAAATTGCTGGGAGAAGGAGGGAGGTGAAAAGACAAGGCTTGGTGGATGAGTTTGGGAAAGTGTGTAAGAAACGGAATCGAAAGGCGAATGTGGGGAAGAGTAAAGTTATGGTTTTCGAGAGAAGTGAAGTCAGCGAATGTACAGTGAGGTTCGATGAGGAGGAAATGGAAAATGTGAGTACGTTTAAGTACTTGGTAGTGATGAGTAAGGATGGAAGTTTGGAGAGTGAAGTGCTTGAAAGGGTACAACAAGGATGAAAAGTTGCTGGTTTCTCGAAAGTAGTGATAAAAATCGGGGAAGTGAGCATGGAAGTGAAAAAGTTACTACATGACAGTACTGCGATACCAGCTCTAACGAATGGAAGTGAAGCTTAGACCTTGTTGGAGAGACACAAGTCAAGAGTGAGAGCAGTGGAAATGAGTTATTTGAGAGGAGCATGTGCAGTCATTTGGAGAGACAGACTGACAAACTAGAATGTGAAGGAACGTTGTGGTGTGGATGTGGATGTGATAGGAAGCGTTAGGAGAAACACAATGAGGTGGTTTCTCCTTGTGGAGAGGATGGAGAGCGAGAGACTGACGAGGAGAGTGTATGTGAATGAGGCGGAGGGGGAGAGAAGGAGGGGGAGGCCAAGGATGGGATGGAGGGATGGAGTGGAGAGGTATATAAGAGAGGGAGGCGTGAGCTGGGAGCAGGGCAGTGAAATGGCGGGGGACAGGGCGACGTATTTGTTTGTGGCCACCCCGTATAGGATTAAGGCGTCTGGCAATATATATATATATATATATATATATATATATATATATATATATATATATATATATATATATATATATATATATATATATATGTATAGATATATAGATATATATAGATATATATTATTTCAGTTTTTCCACAATTAATAACCAAACCCACCTTGCGCCCTTCACTCACCAAACAGTCCAACACTCTCTGCATCTCTTCTGGCCCATCACAAATCAAATCTATATCATCTGCATAATCTAAATCGAAAAGTTTCCTGTTCTCTCCCCAAAGTATACCTGCACCGGTTTCTGTTCCAACGCGTTTCATAATGTAATCAATGACCAATATAAATAGTAAAGGCGATAGAACACCACCTTGAATTACTCCGGACTTGACTTCAAACGAATCACTCAGACAACCATCAACCATCACTTTACAAAATGTGTCCTCATGCATGTTCATAATGACCCTCACAAACTCCTCTGGTATTCCATAATGTTTCATGATCTTCCCCATAGTCTCTCTCGAAACACTATCAAAAGCCTTTTCAAAATCAACAAAACAAAGACTTAACGGTACTCTCATTTCATTAACTTGCTGCATCAAATGCCTAACTATAAAGATCTGATCATTGCAACCACGTCCCTTTCTAAAACCAGCCTGTTCATCCCTCAGAATACCCTCAACCACCGGCTCCAACCTATTTAACAACACTCTACTGAAAACTTTCAAGGCTATCGGTGACAAAGAGATTCCCCTCCAATTACCACATTCACTCAGGTCTCCCTTCTTCGGAACTTTAACAATTACACCATTCTTCCAAACTGATGGTAGTAACCCCGTCACCCGAATCTTATTGAATAGCTTGGTCAAGATCATTATTAATCTATCCCCCTCCACTTTAAACATTTCCGGAAATAAACCATCCTCCCCTGGTGCCTTATTATTCTTTAACTGTTTTACTGCTTTCTCCACTTCTGCAAGCCTCAACTCTCCTGTTTCTATATTTAAATCTTCCTGAGCAGACGGTATATCCTCTTCTGGTGGTATTGGTCTATTAAGAACTGTCTCAAAATGCTCTTTCCATCTATTTTTAATATCTCCATCTTTGGTCAATAAATTTCCTTCCCTGTCTCTAACTGGTATTTCCTTGCGTTTACCTGCATTACCACTCAGTTCTCTAATCGATTCATATGCTATTCTTTGACTCTGTCCATCATTTTTGTTTATTAAGATTTCAGTCTCTGCAACCTTTTCATCTACACATCTTCTTTTATCTCTCCTAGCTAACCTTCTTACTTCTGAATTCAAACTCCAGTACGCAGCTCTTGCTAATTCAATCTCTCGTTCATCAACGCATTGCATCTCACTCCTCAATTTAGCCTCACCTCTCTTTTTTATCATATCCCACGTTTCCTCTGATATCCATTTCTTTCTCCTGAATCTATGTCTCCTTCCAATCGTACATTCAGCAGTCTCATGCAAAACTTTGTTCACATCCTCCCACATCTCATCTACACTTCTCTCCCCCTCTTCCAACGTTTCCAACACCAAAAACCTATTTCTGCATTCTAATCTGAATTCCTCCTTTTCTTCTCCTTCCCTTCTAAGCTTAACAATATCGTATCTACCAACACCAGATTTTTCCTTCTTCTGATTTTTAAGTTTAAACCTTATTTTTGCAATGCTGAGTTGATGGTCACTACCAATATCTGCTCCCCGTTTAACATGAATATCTAGCAGAGAACTTATATGCCTCCTACTGATAGCGATGTGATCAATCTGATTTTTATATTTTCCACACGGCGACACCCAAGTTGTCTTGAGTATATTGCAATGCTGAAAGAGTGTGCCCCCAATGACTAAGTCATTTGCTAGACAGAAGCTTCCAAACCTCACTCCGTTTTCACTCATCCTACTGCCAACTCCCATCTTACCCATACATGCCTCAAATCCCTCATTTGAACAGCCCATCACTGCATTAAAGTCTCCAACGCAGATCAAAACATCATGTCTAGGTACCCTTCCTACTCCTTCTTGCAACTTTTCATAAAATGTGTCTTTCCTTTCATCGAATGCATCATTAGTAGGTGCATAACACACAAACAGACTGATGTTGCCATGATTTGATTTAAACCGTGCGTATAACAATCGCTCATCTATAGGATCCCACTCACATAAAGCCTTATTTGCCTTACAACCCAGCAACAATCCTACTCCCTGGTAATGCATTCCATCCTGTCGGCCAGATATCAATAAACGTATACCATCCTCCAAATCCAACTTATCGACTCCAGTTAATCTAGTTTCTGTCAGAGCACAAATATCAAGTCCGTAATTTGAAAAACCTTCACTAACTCATCGATTTTACCGTCATGATTTAGCGTTCTCACATTCCAGTTACCAATTTTATTTGTATTTTTTGCATTAACAAAGGAATTAGATTGTAATTGAGGCGACCGTGAGATTCTTAGCACCCCCTGCCCATTTAAGGGCTGCACGGGACTGGGGGCCATTATTGTTCTTTCAGAGTCCATCAAGGTTTCTTTGGCTAACTTCCTGAACACCTCGTCATGGTGTTGCAGTTGCAGTGGCAGCTAACTTGCCTGATTGCCCACACCTGAAAGACCCAGCTATGCTGTAGTCAGTCACGTGCCGGCATGCTTCCCAGCCATTTCACTCTCAAGGAGTTCCTCTGCCTGAGAAAGCAACCACCCCCCTGCTCCCGAGGGCTTTTGATCTGTGTAGGTAGAGGGCGATCACTCCCTCACTAGCCATATACAGTGTATATACAGTGTATAGGCTACACTCACCATATGGAAAATGCGCAGGAATGTGTAATTGGAGGTATGGTTGTAAAGCAAGTTGATAGGTTTAAATATTTAGGTACTTATTTAGCCAAGGATGGTTCTTTGAACTTTGAATTCGAGGAAAGATTAAAGAAGGCTAATCAGGCAATGGGAATGCTTAAAAATATTTGGAATAATAACAATTTTTCTGTGCATACAAAAATCAAACTTTATAAGGTAATGGTTAGAAGTATCTTAATTTATGGACACGAGTCTTGGTACAGCACAGTGACTATGGAAAATAAATTCTTGGTGTTTGAAAACAAAGCACTTAGAAGAATATTAGGAGTTAAGTGGTGGGAAAGGATACCAAATAGTAGAATTAGAGAAATAACGGAAGTGCAGCCGGTCGATGAATATGTTAGGTTCTCACGATGGAAGTGGCTAGGACATGTGTATAGGAGACAGGGAATAGTACGAGGTACACCAGGGTGGGTGGCACTTGGTAGGAGAGGTAGAGGAAGGCCAAAAGAGACGTGGGTGAGGACAATGAGACTGGAAGCTGGAGATGAGTGTTGGGGAGATCTTGAGGAGTTAGCACAAGATAGGATGTGGTGGTGTGAGTTCATCGAGACCCTATGCATCCCCGAGGGTGCCACAGGAAATGATTGATTGATATATATATATATATATATATATATCCCATTGGTGCCCAGTGTCCTCAGTATTGGACAAAACTGGGAATTTTCAAACCTTAATAAAGTAGGGAACCCCTGGGTACGGACCTTTGAGCTTCGCGACTATGAGCCGAAGGGGAGGGGGGTACGCTTAGTACCCTCCCAGTGCAATGTCTCGCCCAGCAACCGTGGGATCCAATGGGATATATATATATATATATATATATATATATATATATATATATATATATATATATATATATATATATATATATTGTTACGGAACAGAGAAAGATAATGTACACTTTAAGTGAGAATACTAAAAAATCACTACTGTCCCGTAAAGTTCCAGATTCAAAACAAAAGAGTTACATAAAATTACAAGTTAAAGTTTAATGCTTAAACTAACAACAAAACATTCAGGACTCATAACGATAATGTAATAGCAAATAAACAGATTAAATATATGGTTAACTGCAATAGCCTCTATTAACACGAAATTAGCAAGAGTAAATTTATCTAAGTCAGCCCTGATAAAATGAGATACCAGATAATACTCAGTGAATGCCAGATAAATTATTACAGATACAAACTATTATCAAAAATGACTGACATAAAACCCAACATCAATCAAAAACCTCACTAGGCCTAAGAATTAACCTTATGCTACACAGTACAAGACAAAATGCAATAACACTTATACTCAAATTACACACAGCTGCTAGATGTTTGGAGATTTCTTGAGCACTCACAATAATAATATCTGTACAGGGGAGGACAGAGATGTGAACAAAATGAGGAGCAGATCTAAGTGGCAATGATGCAGAGACTGAGATCATTATATAGGGGCCAGCAGAGCTTGATACAACTTGTAAGAAGGACGCGCAAATGAAGCCATGGGGACAAAGAGATGAAAATAACGCACTGAATAACAGAAAGGACGACTTACTCTACAATAACGGTAGAAGGGGGGGACTGAGGCAGAACACGCTCGTGATCAAACATGCAGCAACTGTGCGTTAAAATTACACAAAGGATGATGAAATCATAGGCTATGTAACACCTCCCCACAAAGAAAAAGAAATTTACAAAGGAAATTTCTTATTACTCTAAAACAATCTGTCTAAAGTCTAGATAAGCAATCTGCAATAACATTTTCTTTCCCCTTGACATGTTGTATGTCTAATGAATACTCCTGAAGAAGTAGACTCCATCTTGTCAATCTCTGATTTTTATCTTTAAACTTACTAAGGAATTTCAGTGGGTTGTGATCGGTATAAATGACTATGGGGTCAAAACCAGAACACAAATAAAATGAAAAATGCTGTAAACCCAAAATCAAGGCCAAAAGCTCTTTCTCAATAGTTGAGTAGTTCTTTTGAGGTGGAGTGAACTTCTTACTGTAATAATATACAGGATGTTCAATACCCTGATCATCCTCTTGCAGCAAAACAGCCCCAGCTCCTGTATCACTTGCGTCAACAGCCATCTTAAAAGGCTTAGCAAAATTTGGAGTAGCGAGCACTGGCTGACTCAATAGGATAGCTTTAAGTTTGTTGAAAGAGGATTCACAGTTATCGGTCCAGACAAATTTAACTCCCTTTTTCAGTAGGTCTGTAAGTGATGATACAAGAATTGAAAAGTTAAGAACAAATCTCCGGTAATAACCTACCATTCCCAAAAATCTTTGTAACTCTTTCCTACTTTTAGGTCTGGGAAGATCACTTATAACCTGAACCTTAGCTGCTGGTGGTGCAACATGTCCATCACCAATTACGTACCCGAGGTACTGAACTTTAGCTTGACCAAACTCACACTTTGATAAATTAGCTACAAGATTAGCATGAACTAAACGGTCAAGAAATTTACTGACATGGCATAGGTGATCTTTCCAGTTGTCACTGAAGATTAATACATCATCAATATAAACAACACACCCTGCCAAACCCTCTGTTACAACATTCATGAGCTTCTGAAGTGTGGCTGGTGCATTCTTCATACCATATGGCATTACCGAACATGCAAAAGTCTTTCCTAGTGTTACAAAACATGAGATCTCCCTAGCACGTTCAGTCATAGGTACTTGCCAATATCCCTTTAACAAATCAAACTTACTTATGTACCTAGCCTTTCCGATCTTGTCTATGCAATCTTCCATGCGAGGGAGAGGGTAAGTGTCTGTTTTGGTTATCTGATTAACACGTCTGTAGTCAATGCAAAGCCGCTGTGACCCACCTGGCTTAGAGACTAGAGTGACAGGAGAACTCCACCCGCTCTGACAGGGCTCAATCATCTTGTGGTCCAACAGGTAGCCAAGCTCCTTCTGGATGAGAGGAACTTTCACTGGGTTCACACGGTAAGGAGGCAATTTAATTGGCTTTGCGTCTCCGACATCGACATCATGCATCAACACAGTGGTTCTTCCTGGAGTGGCACGGAACACTTGTGGGTACTCCTGCAGTAATGCCGAAAACTCCTGCCTTTCCTTGGGAGGTAGATGAGAAAGCTTAGTCTGGAGATCATTCATGATATCAGGATTCTTCCCCAAGCTATCACTCAGGCTCATACTGCATGGGAGAGCTTCACTTGCAGACTCGGGTGGAACAGCTACAGTGCAGACTGGATTATTTTCGTCCCGCCTGTGATATAACTTTAGCATGTTGATGTGACATAGTTGCTTGCTCTTTCTACGATCTGGTGTGGCGATGACATAGTTGACATCACTGAGTTTCTTCTCCACGAAATAAGGACCACTAAACTTGGCTTGAAGAGGTTGCCCATGCACTGGTAGCAGAATCAAAACCTGATCTCCTGGCTGAAAGTGGCGTAACCTGGACTTCTTATCATACCAAGTCTTCATCTTCTCCTGAGCAGCTCCTAAATTCTCTCTCGCCAGCTGTAAAGCAGTGGACAGCCGTTCTTTGAAATTCATCACATACTCCAGCAGGTTGACGTCATCTTCCTCCGACAGCCAGCATTCCTTGAGTAACTTAAGGGGTCCTCTTACTTCATGGCCAAACAGTAGTTCAAAAGGTGAGAAGCCCAGTGATTCATTTGGAGATTCTCTTGCAGCAAACACAACGAATGGAAGACCTTTATCCCAGTCTTTCTGATGTTCCAAACAGTATTTCTTAAGCATCGATTTGAGTGTTTGATGATATCTCTCCAACGCTCCTTGGGTCTGGGGATGGTAAGCTGAAAACGTGATCTGGGTGATGCCCAACTCTTTCAGAGACTGCTTGAAAACGTTTGACATGAAATTACTTCCCCGGTCTGACTGTACCTCCTTGGGCAGACCAAACTTTGTGAAGAACCCTAGCATTTCCTTAACCACGTTATTTGCTGAGTTATTTCTAAGTGGAATGGCTTCAGGATAACGAGTAGCCATATCAATCAGGGTCAACACATAAGAAAATCCTGAAGAAGTCTTAGGAAGAGGGCCCACAAAATCCACCAACACACGGGTGAAAGGCGCCTCAAAAGGAGGAATGGGAACTAGAGGTGCAACCTTTTCGGTCTGATTACACTTCCCCACAACTTGACAGGTGTGACAAGACTTACAATACCAGGAAACATCCCTGAAGATACCTGGCCAGTAGAAGTGTTTCAAAATGCGTGCCACAGTCTTACTCACTCCAAGGTGTCCTGCCAAACTGGTATCATGAGCCACTCGAATGATATCCTGCCTACAAACACGAGGGATGACAACTTGATGTACAACCTCCCATTCACAGTCGGCTGATGCTGTTGGGGGTCTCCACTTCCTCATAAGTACTCCTGACTTTACATAATAACAAGTAGAAGCACCGGCTGACTCTTCTTCACTGTAAGCAGAGTTAGCTAGACCTTTCAACTCAGGTTCAGCAACCTGCAACTCAACCAACTCTTGACGAGACAAATTATCAACACTACGGGGTACTGCCTCATCTGGTGAGTGGTCCAAATTAGCAAGAAAAGTGTCAGCTAGGATAACATCATCATCATCATTATCCTCTAAATCACCAGTAACTTTAGACTTAGCCCTAGTGACAGCACATGCAGGGAACACATCAGGGACATCACAATCCTGGGACACAGCCACTGGCTCACTAGACAACTGAGGAGCTGGACACACTTGACTTCCACCAATATCATTTCCAAGTAAGAAAGTTACACCTGACATTGGGAGTGTCTCAACCAACCCAACCATAACGGAACCATTAACAAAACCAGACTCTAAATTCACTCTGCACAGAGGGACAGAGAAGTAATTATTCCCTACACCTTGTAAGATTACAGTTTCATCAGAGGAATTAACATTAGAGCCTAGTACACTGGTCAACATAAGGGATTGGCAAGCACCTGTATCACGATATATTTTAACTGATTTCCTGTCATTACTGTCCAGAGGACTGACAAAACCATCAGACAGGAAATTAGCACATGAACTCTTGAGAGTGTCACCCACGTTACTGCTCAAAAGAGGAGCTCCATCATGAGAATTTAAGTTACCCCTCAAAGCAGGTTCAGTTAACTCAGTTAAAGAATTCTGGGAACTCTCAAGAGTGGACACTAGACCAATTGACTGAATATTTAAAGACTCCTTTTTGTTCACATCACGCTGTCTCCTGAAACATCTCTCCGTAGTATGACCAAGCTTACTACAATAAGTACATTTACTTTTCTGAAATCTAGAGGTGAAGCTGGTATTTACTTCCTGAGAAACATCATCTTTATTCTCTTTCCTGTTACCTGTACTCTGAGTAGAGGCATCGTACTTACTCTCAGCTTTCCCTTTTTCTCTAGAATATCTCTTGTGAGTGAGAACATACTCATCATCTAAAACTGCCGCATCAGACAAATTATCTATTCTTCTCTCATCAAGATATAGGCTTACATCTTTATAAATACACCTTTTGAAGTCCTCCAGCAAAATCATCTGCTTAAATTTGTCAAAATCAGAATCCACATTCTTAGAATTTAACCACTGCTCTAACAGATCTTCTTTGATTTTTGCATACTCAACATGGGATTGCTTATCTTGCTTGTAAGTTGTCCTAAATTTTACTCTATAAGCTTCAAGAACAAGCTCATAGGCCTTAAGAATCAAGCTCTTAACGACATCATAATTATCAGACTGATCCTGAGGCAAAGATGCATAAGTTACTTGAGCTTTACCGGTGAGAACAGTTTGAAGGAGTACTGGCCAATACTCCTTAGGCCAATGAAAACCTGTAGCTACCCTCTCAAACAACTGAAAATACTTTGTTAAATCAGATTCATTAAAAGGAGGGACAAGTTTAACATTTTTAGCCACATCAAAATCATCAGAGCTAGATGATCCAGTTCCACCTTGTTTCATGCGATACTCATGGTCTGCCTGAATCCTAGCAATTTCAACTTGTGTCTCAGCCTCCTTAGAACGGGCCTCCGCCTCCTTAGCACGAGACTCCGCCTCCTTAGCCTGAGCCTCCTGCAGGGCTAGCTGTAACTTAGCTAATTCAATCTGCGTTTGCTCATTTGGAGGAATTACATTAAACAAGCTTTCATTAATCATGTCAACAATTTGATCTTTAGAATGATGAGAGCGAACAGCAATTCCCAATTGTTGAGCAACAAGCTTAAGTTCATTCTTTGTTCTGTTTTCTACATCACACACTGTTTGCACATTTGACAAAAAATCTTTGGCTTCATCAAGTGTAGTAATAGTAGACATCATGAATAAGTAACAGTCACAAAATATCAAGCAATATCCTTATGATAATATCTTGAATATCCTGATTAGAGGTCGCCAAATTTATGTTACGGAACAGAGAAAGATAATGTACACTTTAAGTGAGAATACTAAAAAATCACTACTGTCCCGTAAAGTTCCAGGTTCAAAACAAAAGAGTTAGGTAAAATTACAAGTTAAAGTTTAATGCTTAAACTAACAACAAAACATTCAGGACTGATAAGGATAATGTAATGGCAAATAAACAGGTTAAATATATGGTTAACTGCAATAGCCTCTATTAACACGAAATTAGCAAGAGTAAATTTATCTAAGTCAGCCCTGATAAAATGAGATACCAGATAATACTCAGTGAATGCCAGATAAATTATTACAGATACAAACTATTATCAAAAATGACTGACATAAAACCCAACATCAATCAAAAACCTCACTAGGCCTAAGAATTAACCTTATGCTACACAGTTCAAGAAAAAATGCAATAACACTTATACTCAAATTACACACAGCTGCTAGATGTTTGGAGATTTCTTGAGCACTCACAATAATAATATCTGTACAGGGGAGGACAGAGATGTGAACAAAATGAGGAGCAGATCTAAGTGGCAATGATGCAGAGACTGAGCTCATTATATAGGGGCCAGCAGAGCTTGATACAACTTGTAAGAAGGACGCGCAAATGAAGCCATGGGGACAAAGAGATGAAAATCCCGCACTGAATAACAGAAAGGACGACTTACTCTACTATAACGGTAGAAGGGGGGGACTGAGGCAGAACACGCTCGTGATCAAACATGCAGCAACTGTGCGTTAAAATTACACAAAGGATGATGAAATCATAGGCTATGTAACAATATATATATATATATATATATATATATATATATATATATATATATATGAGAGAGAGAGAGAGAGAGAGAGAGAGAGATAGGAGACAGAAACTAATATGAAAGAACTGAACGACCGAAGTATGAAATCTGCGATTAGTGAGGGAGTGGATGTGAGAGAGGGAAGGGAACGAGAGAGAAAATATGAAGAAAGAGAATGAGGAAGAGGGACCATGAGGAGTTAATGAAGGAACCTGAAAATACTGAATGTGAGAGAAACAAAGAATAGGAGAAACAGTAATGAGAGACTGCAGCGGGGGAAGAGGAATATGGAGGAGAAGGAGGTGGTAGAATATTAATTATGAGAAGAGTGATTACATGTATTTCTATCTATCTATCTATTGCCAGACGCCATAATCCCGTACGGGGAGGCCATTGACTCTGATTTATTTGTTTTACAGGGAGGGGCACTAACCCTCCACCAACCCACTTGACACGTAGGGAGCACGTATGGTTTGGTTACATGGGTACCACCCAGCGTTGTAAATGGTTTCTTGGCTTACAGGAAACCATTTGGCTTGTCACTCAATGTAAAGCCACCTGTAACGGAAAGAAAAGCAATAAGTAGTGACAGAAAAAGTGGGAGAAATAGGAAGAGAGGAGGGCAGGCACAGAAAAAGAATGATAAAGGCTAAGGAAGAACTAGGCAGCACTACATCAAGTGAGTGGATGATGGTCGCCACCACTTACCACTAACCACTTGTATATATAATTAGTGAAGAATAAATGCTAGCTTTACGAATTTGTTAATGAAACATTAAATTTGGTAATGAAAATTGAGTTTGGTAAAGTGGCCGTTGCGATCTGGCAACTCTGTTTCCTCGTCACCAACACTCCAGCTCCAACAGTTACTGCCTAACTTCGATGGCGAGTAAATGCTTATTGCAAAGGAAGCCACACGTGCTCATTTTTTGTGAATAAACAGTGAATAAACTACAATACCTTGCCACTAGATCACACGGGAATTTACAGTGTTGTGCAATGTTAAGAAATTAGAATTTAGAGTGCAATGGATTAACTGTGGAGTGCAAATTGACAGTTGAAACTGGCTGTTGAAACTGGCGTGGTGCAGTTAAGAATAATGTGCAGTGTTAAACAATTATAACTCACAATGCAAAGAACTAAGTGCAGCACAACACTGGATTACTGTACATGCTTCAAGAGCATTTTCACCACTGCCAAAACATTAGAAAAGCCGGCCACAAACGTACTGTAACTACCCTGGCTGAGGTACAGTCACTTCTAATTCCTCATTCTTTGGTTTCTTTTCATTTAATTCACGCTTTATGTCCATTATTAGTGTGAATAGGTCTTAAATATATTTAAATAGGTGCTATGCATGTCCGGTAGGGAGATATTTAAGTGGCTCTCAAAGTTAGGCTGGGTTAGGGTCATTAAGTACCAGTCCAGGAGCTAGGGGCCCACTTTCCGGATGGAATCACTTTCTGGACATGCCTTTTGCTCTAATGCATCGGATAGTAGAGGGATTATTTATATACATTGTTACGGAACAGAGAAAGATAATGTACACTTTAAGTGAGAATACTAAAAATCACTACTGTCCCGTAAGGCCCAGGTTCAAAATAAAGAGTTAGGTAAAATTACAAGTTAAAGTTTAATGCTCAAACTAACAACAAAACATTCAGGACTCATAAGGATAATGTAATGGCAAAAAACAGGTCAAATATATGGTTAACTGCAATAGCCTCTATTAACACGAAATTAGCATTAGTAAATTTATCTAAGTCAGCCCTGTTAAAATGAGATACCAGATAATACTCAGTGAATGCCAGATATATTATTACAGATACAAAATATTATTAATGATGGCTAACATCCACTCACATGAATCACAATATATCACTAGGCCTACGAATTAACAACTTATGCTATACAGTACAAGAACAAAATGCAATAACACTTACTGTATACTCAAATTACACAGCTGCTAGATGGTTGGAGACTTCCTGAACACTCACAATAATAACTGTACAGGGGAGGACAGAGATGTGAACAAAATGAGGAGTAGATCTAAGTGGCCATTAATGCAGAGACTGAGCTCATTATATAGGGGCCAGCAGAGCTTGATACATCTTGTAAGAAGGACGCGCAAATGAAGCCATAGGGGACAAAGAGCTGACAATCCTACACTGAACAACAGAAAGGACGACTTACTCTACTATAACGGTAGAAGGGGGGAGACTGAGGCAAAACATGCTCGTGATCAAACATGCAGCATACTGTGCGTTAAAATTACACAAAGGATGATGAAATCATAGGCTATGTAACACCTCCCCACAAAGAAAAAGAAATTTACAAAGGAAATTTCTTATTACTCTAAAACAATCTGTCTAAAGTCTAGATAAGCAATCTGCAATAACATTTTCTTTCCCCTTGACATGTTGTATGTCTAATGAATACTCCTGAAGAAGTAGACTCCATCTTGTCAATCTCTGATTTTTGTCTTTAAACTTACTAAGGAATTTCAGTGGGTTATGATCGGTATAAATGACTATGGGGTCAAAACCAGAACACAAATAAAATGAAAAATGCTGTAAACCCAAAATCAAGGCCAAAAGCTCTTTCCTAGTGTTACAAAACATGAGATCTCCCTAGCATGTTCAGTCATAGGTACTTGCCAGTATCCCTTTAACAAATCAAACTTACTTATGTACCTAGCCTTTCCGATCTTGTCTATGCAATCTTCCACACGAGGGAGAGGGTAAGTGTCTGTTTTGGTTATCTGATTAACACGTCTGTAGTTGATGCAAAGCCGCTGTGACCCACCCGGCTTAGGGACCAGAGTGACAGGAGAACTCCACTCACTCTGACAGGGCTCAATCATATTGTGGTCCAACAGGTAGCCAAGCTCCTTCTGGATGAGAGGAACTTTCACTGGGTTCACACGGTAAGGAGGCAGTTTAATTGCCTTTGCGTCTCCAACATCGACATCATGCATCAACACAGTGGTTCTTCCTGGAGTGGCACGGAACACTTGTGGGTACTCCTGCAGTAAAGCCGAAAACTCCTGCCTTTCCTCGGGAGGTAGATGAGAAAGCTTAGTCTGGAGATCATTCATGATATCAGGATTCTTCCCCAAACTATCACTCAGGCTCATACTGCATGGGAGAGCTTCACCTACAGACTCGGGTGGAACAGCTACAGTGCAGACTGGATTATTTTCGTCCTGCCTGTGATATAACTTTAGCATGTTGATGTGACAAAGTTGCTTGTTCTTTCTACGATCTGGTGTGGCGATGACATAGTTGACATCACTGAGTTTCTTCTCCAAGAAATAAGGACCACTAAACTTGGCTTGAAGAGGTTGCCCATGAACTGGTAGCAGAATCAAAACCTGATCTCCTGGCTGAAAGTGGCGTAACCTGGACTTCTTATCATACCAAGTCTTCATCTTCTCCTGAGCAGCTCCTAAATCCTCTCTCGCCAGCTGTAAAGCAGTGGACAGCCGTTCTTTGAACTTCATCACATACTCCAGCAGGTTGACGTCATCTTCCTCCGACAGCCAGCATTCCTTGAGTAGCTTAAGGGGTCCTCTTACTTCATGGCCAAACAGTAGTGCAAAGGGTGAGAAGCCCAGTGATTCATTTGGAGATTCTCTTGCGGCAAACACAACGAATGGAAGACCTTTATCCCAGTCTTTCTGATGTTCCAAACAGTATTTCTTGAGCATCGATTTGAGTGTTTGATGATATCTCTCCAACGCTCTTTGGGTCTGGGGATGGTAAGCTGAAGACGTGATTTGGGTGATGCCCAACTCTTTCAGAGACTGCATGAAAACATTTGACATGAAATTACTTCCCCGGTCTGACTGTACCTCCTTGGGCAGACCAAACTTTGTGAAGAACCCTAGCATTTCCTTAACCACATTCTTTGCTGAGATATTTCTAAATTGAATGGCTTCAGGATAACGAGTAGCCATATCAATCAGGGTCAACACGTAAGAAAATCCTGAAGAAGTCTTAGGAAGAGGGCCCACAATATCCACCAACACAAGGGTGAATGGCGCCTCAAAAGGAGGAATGGGAACTAGAGGTGCAACCTTTTCGGTCTGATTACACTTCCCCACAATTTGACAGGTGTGACAAGACTTACAATACCAGGAAACATCCCTGAAGATACCTGGCCAGTAGAAGTGTTTCAAAATGCGTGCCACAGTCTTCCTCACTCCAAGGTGTCCTGCCAAACTGGAATCATGAGCCACTCTAATGATATCCTGCCTACAAACACGAGGGATGACAACTTGATGTACAACCTCCCATTCACAGTCGGCTGATGCTGTTGGGGGTCTCCACTTCCTCATAAGTACTCCTGACTTTATATAATAACAAGTAGAAGCACCAGCTGACTCTTCCTCACTGCAAGCAGAGCTAGCTAGACCTTTCAACTCAGGGTCAGCAACCTGCAACTCAACCAACTCTTGACGAGACAAATTATCAACACTACGGGGTACTGCCTCATCTGGTGAGTGGTTCAAATTAGCAAGAAAAGTGTCAGCTAGGATAACATCATCATCATCATCATTATCCTCTAAATCACCAGTAACTTTAGACTTAGCCCTAGTGACAGCACATGCAGGGAACACATCAGGGACATCACAATCCTGGGTCGCAGCCACTGGCTCACTAGACAACTAAGGAGCTGGACACACTTGACTTCCACCAATATCATTTCCAAGTAAGAAAGTTACACCTGACATTGGGAGTGTCTCAACCAACCCAACCATAACGGAACCATTAACAAAAACCAGACTCTAAATTCACTCTGCACAGAGGGACAGAGAAGTAATTATTCCCCACACCCTGCAAGATTCCAGTTTCATCAGAGGAATTAACATTAGAGCCTAGAACACTGGTCAGCATAAGGGATTGGCAAGCACCTGTATCACGATATATTTTAACTGATTTCCTGTCATTACTGTCCAGAGGACTGACAAAACCATCAGACAGGAAATTAGCACATGAACTCTTGAGAGTGTCACCCACGTTACTGCTCAAAAGAGGAGCTCCATCATGAGAATTTAAGTTACTCCTCAAAGCAGGTTCAGTTAACTCAGTTAAAGAATTCTGGGAACTCTCAAGAGTGGACACTAGACCAATTGACTGAATATTTAAAGACTCCTTTTTGTTCACATCACGCTGTCTCCTGAAACATCTCTCCGTAGTATGACCAAGCTTACTACAATAAGTACATTTACTTTTCTGAAATCTAGAGGTGAAGCTGGTATTTACTTCCTGAGAAACATCATCTTTATTCTCTTTCCTGTTACCTGTACTCTGAGTAGAGGCAACGTACTTACTCTCAGCTTTCCTTTTTTCTCTAGAATATCTCTTGTGAGTGAGAATATATTCATCAGCTAAAACTGCAGCATCAGACAAATTATCTATTCTTCTCTCATCAAGATATAGGCTTACATCTTTATAAATACACCTTTTGAAGTCCTCCAGCAAAATCATCTGCTTAAATTTACCAAAATCAGAATCCACATTCTTAGAATTTAACCACTGCTCTAACAGATCTTCTTTGATTTTTGCATACTCAACATGGGATTGCTTATCTTGCTTGTAAGTTGTCCTAAATTTTACTCTATAGGCTTCAGGAACAAGCTCATAGGCCTTAAGAATCAAGCTCTTAACTACATCATAATTATCAGACTGATCCTGAGGCAAAGATGCATAAGTTACTTGAGCTTTACCGGTGAGAACAGTTTGAAGGAGTACTGGCCAATACTTTTTGGGCCAATTAAAACCTGTAGCTACCCTCCCAAACAACTGAAAATACTTTTTTAAATTAGATTCATTAAAAGGAAGGACAAGTTTAACATTTTTAGCCACATCAAAATCATCAGAGCTAGATGATCCAGTTCCACCTTGTTTCATGCGATACTCATGGTCTGCCTGAATCCTAGCAAGTTCAGTTTGTGGCTGAGCCTTTACCTGTGCCTCTTGAATACGAGCATTTGCCTGATATTCAGCTTCCTTAGCACGGGCCTCCTGCAGAGCTAGCTGTAACTTAGCTAATTCAATCTGCGTTTGCTCATTTCGAGGAGTTACATTGAACAAGCTTTCATTAATCATGTCAACAATTTGATCTTTAGAATGATGAGAGCGAACAGCAATTCCCAATTGTTGAGCAACAAGCTTAAGTTCATTCTTTGTTCTGTTTTCTACATCACACACTGTTTGCACATTTGACAAAATATCTTTGGCTTCATCAAGTGTAGTAATAGTAGACATCATGAATAAATCACAGTCGCAAAATATCAAGCAATATCCTTATGATAATATCCTGAATATCCTGATAAGAGGTCGCCAAATTTATGTTACGGAACAGAGAAAGATAATGTACACTTTAAGTGAGAATGCTAAAAATCACTACTGTCCCGTAAGGTCCAGGTTCAAAATAAAGAGTTAGGTAAAATTACAAGTTAAAGTTTAATGCTCAAACTAACAACAAAACATTCAGGACTCATAAGGATAATGTAATGGCAAAAAACAGGTCAAATATATGGTTAACTGCAATAGCCTCTATTAACACGAAATTAGCATTAGTAAATTTATCTAAGTCAGCCCTGTTAAAATGAGATACCAGATAATACTCAGTAAATGCCAGATATATTATTACAGATACAAAATATTATTAATGATGGCTAACATCCACTCACATGAATCACAACCATCTAGCAGCTGTGTAATTTGAGTATAAGTGTTATTGCATTTTGTTCTTGTACTGTATAGCATAAGTTGTTAATTCGTAGGCCTAGTGATATAAACACTGATACTCAAATTACACAGCTGCTAGATGGTTGGAGACTTCCTGAACACTCACAATAATAACTGTACAGGGGAGGACAGAGATGTGAACAAAATGAGGAGCAGATCTAAGTGGCAATAATGCAGAGACTGAGCTCATTATATAGGGGCCAGCAGAGCTTGATACAACTTGTAAGAAGGACGCGCAAATGAAGCCATAGGGGACAAAGAGCAGACAATCCTACACTGAACAACAGAAAGGACGACTTACTCTACTATAACGGTAGAAGGGGGGGACTGAGGCAAAACACGCTCGTGATCAAACATGCAGCATACTGTGCGTTAAAATTACACAAAGGATGATGAAATCATAGGCTATGTAACAACATATATAGATAGATAGATCAATAGATAGATAGATATATCATTTTTATTCATCACCTAATGGAGGGGTAAATGGGGAGTGTGTCGTCCTGTCTCGGCTACCTCTCTTTCTTTGGGGGAAGCAGCCTAGGTATACAGGGATAGACAGATAATCCTGTGTTACCCATGAGGAGCGTAGGAGCCGGGACCTAGGCAAATAGATCCTGACATTTAAGATAAGGGTGACTGGCCTCACTCATCCCTGAGTCACATTACGTGAGCAAGAAACCCCAACCATCCCTTGGATATAAACCTACACAGTCTCAATCCGACTGGAGCACCTTAATTACCCGCTACATCACAAGTCGTCATAATTTGGTTATATGGTTACCACCTAGCATAGCAAATGGTTTCTTGGTGTAGTACAGGAAACCATTTGGCTCGTCACTCAGTGAAGAGTCACCCATAGGCAGAAGGAAGGGGAAATAATGAAGGAAAGAAAGGCAGAAGAGGGAGGAAGGAAGGACGGAAGAGAGGAGAGGGCAGGCACCGAAGAGCAGCACTACATCAAGTGAGTGGATGGTGAGTCCCCCCCGCTTACCATCAATATATATATATATATATATATATATATATATATATATATATATATATATATATATATATATATATATACACGAGTGTCTGTCTGTATATATATATATATATATATATATATATATATATATATATATACACGAGTGTCTGTCTGTATATATATATATATATATATATATATATATATATTGATAGATAGATAGATAGATATGATGATTATGATCATCCTCCATTATACGTTGCGCTAGACAAGTCTTATTTTGGCCTCGTCTCATTCAGTAAAGCAAAGCCTGCTTCGGACCAACAGCACCCCTGAACATCCACAAATAGCATCCAACTTCCTGGTTGGTCCCAGTGCCATCATATTAAATTAAGCTCAAATTATAGACACAGGTTCAATTACATTACATCTTTTATATAGTATAAGTACTACACAGGTCATAGCAATGTACTGTAGTTGTCAGTACCTGACCACTATGCCGGGGTTCCTCCAACTCATTCGCGTCTTTAATACGGCGATGTAAACAAACACAGTGGTGCCACATCTATCAAGACGCCACAGGTCGGTGTAGTACTTAGAAGTGAAGGTGACTGCACAATACCTCATTATATTTCTCTCTCTAGGAAATCTTCCTCATTAACTTTTGTTGTATATATTGCGTTTCATATCACCTATTCCCTTCCCTTCCCGTCGATGAGTTTCTTCCCTTCACTTCCCCAACTCTTCCCATCCATTTGCTCCTTTTCACGTCATTCCATACCCTTTCTTCTGTGTCAGTTTCTTGCTCCCTTGTCTTCACTACCTCTCCCCTTCCACGTGGTTCTTTTCTCATGACCTCTTCCCTGCCCTTCTCTGCTGACCCTACCGTAATGACCCTGCCTGACTCACTGATAACGGCCGATACAGCATGCACTTAATTGGCACGCAACGCTCATCATGATATTTTCTTATTTGTATTCTTTACCATTTAGTATCCTACTGTAGTTTTTCTCTTTTTAACTGACGGAACTGGACCACTCACTCAACCTGGCTATTAGGTCTTGGTTGCATGAAATTTGATGTGGAGTTTGCTTCTTGGACCACTCCCATAACTTGAAAATTAAATTGTGCCTCCTTAAACTCCTGTGAGCTTTAGTTATGAGGAAGAAATGAATCTCCTTGGTTACTATAGTCGGTTTGTTTTTATGCGACGGAACTGGACCAGCCCCAGAACGTGAATGATAAGTTGAAGTTGCATGAAATTTGATGAGCCTTATTACGAGGTAGGAATTAATATCTTTTGTTTCTAGAGTTTGCTTTCACCTGACGTACCTGGGCCAGTCCCACAACTTGAATACTTGGTTGTAGCAGCATCTGCATCAAGTATGATGAGCCTTAGTTGCTAGGTAGGAATAAGTTTCCCTGGTTACTAGTCTAATCGGGCCTCTAATCAGACTGTACTTGCATGTATTGCTCTATACAAAAATTATACTACTTATTTTCGTACTCCTGTACCTAAGAAGGCAAAAACAAGATCCCACAGTTTCTGGGAGTCAGTTTACCTGTGAAATTAAGATCATGCCAGTGTATATTCATCATTTCACACTGCAGTCAGCAGCGAAGTATAGAGAGACCAAACCCCTGTATTTCCTCACCATGTATTTCATTAGCCACTACAGTCCGATGAGATATTTCAAGTTATATTCTTGCTTCAGGCGATTATAATCAACATATGTAGAGGTAATAGATTGTGAAAAGGTTGTTGGAGATTATTTCCCAATTCACCATTACAAATCGTTTTCCAAATTTTAACAAAGGCTCCAGGAAGCTAACAAAGGCGTTTGGAGGTAGTAGAAATTTTTATTTAATAAAACAGCAATCAAGAAGGGGCAAACGTCGTGGGGCGCATAGCCTCACCCACCCTCCGACTCCACCCACGCGGATCCCTTTGTGTAACCCTCTAGCCAGCGACTCTTCCCTCTCTAAGTATCTTCTGACAGGAGTGATCGACCTGCTCGAGCCATGAGTTACGTGGCCTTCCCCTTCATCTTCTCAACCCTTACTTAACTCGTTCAGAGATCATCCTGTGAGCAGGATCAGCCTCAGGTAAGCGGGCCAAGTGCCCATATAGCTGGAGTTGGCGTTGACCTATTATGTGGATAATAGGTTTCAATTCAGTTTCACGGAGCAGTCGCTCGTTATGTACCCGGTTGTACCAGTGACATCCCATGATCCCTCAAAGACACTCAGTACCAAAGGAGTCAGTTTGCCACTTCAAGTCACTGTATAGCATCCATGTCTCAGCCATAAAGTAAGGCAGGGAGCACCAGTGCCTTGAAGATGTAAACTTTCGTCCTTCTACACAAATAACAACAGCGCTAAACACCCAAGATTAGTGAATCCATAACCCCGTGGGTCAGACCAATGCGACAAGAGCTCTCACTGTCTGATCTACCATTGTTATGGTCCACACTACCAAGGTAAATGAATCTTTCCAAGACTTCTACATCCTCACCACATGCTTGGACAGACTGAACTGCTTCATCCAACAAGCCACTAAATGTCTGGACCTTGCTCTTGGTCTAAAAGACCTCTAATCCCAGTGGCTTCACATTCTCATGAAATTCCTTGAGGGCATTCAGTAGTATCTCCAGTGACTCCGCTAGGATAATTGCATCATCAGCAAAGTCAAGGTCGGTAGCCCTGAAATTGCCAATTGATACCCCACAGTGGCTTTGACTCACAGCTTGGTCCAGTACCCAATCCCCATATGTGTTGAAAAGTATGGGGACATAGACACATCCCTGTCTTTTGCCAGAACTTACTGGGAAAAAGTCGGATGTTCCCCCCCCTCACCACCACACACACACACACACACACACACACACACACACACACACACACACACACACACACTTGACAGTACCCTCATGTGTTTCGGTACAAACCAGCAATCAGTAGAATTATCCCTGCAGCGATCCCATGGAGTCTCAGGAGTTCCCACAGTACTTCCCAATTTACTGAGTCAAACGCCTTCTTGAGATCCACTTAGGCTGCTAGCAGACCTTGTTGAAAGTCAAGACAGCATTCTACTAGAACTCGAAGATCTAGGATACAGTCAACAGTAGACTTATTGGGCGTGAATCCTGGTTGCTCAGGCCTCTGAAACTTTAGCAAATGGTCCCGGATACGCATCAGGAAAATGTGAGCAAGAACTTTGCTTGGCATACAGCACTGTAACACCATGGTAGTTACCACAATCACGCTGGTCTCCTTTTCCGTTCCAGAGAGGGGTGACCAAAGCCATTGTCCAGGTAGGAGGAATGATATGAGTCTGCCAAACTGCTTCTATGACTGCAAGCAACCCCCTAATCATGGTTTCTCCCCCAGCTTTGATCAGTTCTGCTAGGATGGCACACACTCCAGCTGCTCTACCTCTTTTCAACCTAGCCGTTGCCTTCTTGATTTCATCTACAGAAAGCACATCTTCAGTTGGTGGAACAGCAGTGAATGGTTTGTTCACCAGTCGATAGAAGATCACTGGGAGGTTCAGCCATATACAGCTGCTCAAAGTACTCAGCCCAACGAGCTCAATACTAATTTGCCCCCACAAAGAGCCGTCCATCTGCTGTCCGAACAGAGTTAACCTGAGAGTTGGGTCTGGAGTGGAACATCTTCAGGGCTCGGTAGGAGGGTCAAAGGTCATTTGCATGAAAATGGACCTCCACCTCCTCAGCAGTTGGCCTGACATACCTCTTCTTGTCCCTTCTCGGTGAAACTCGTGCCCATTGAGACAGAAGTCCATGTTGTTTCCCATCCCCAGCCAGTCTGGCAGCACAACTCTCCTCAGTTGTGATCAGCGTCCCCTGAGAGATGAATCCCCTTCTTGATCTTGGGTGGTCTCCAGTACACTCATCAGCTGCTGCCAGGGTAGTACGCTTAAAGGTATCCCATCGTTCAACAGGATCCTCAAGAGTACAAAGCACATCAAACTGATTTGAGAATGCCACTGCATACTCATGTGCACACTCCTCATCCCTGAGTTTCTCATGATGGAACCTTTCTTGGTGGCATCTTGAGAATCTCTCAGTTTTGATTCGTAGCCTAAGATTAGCAATAACAAGTCTGTGATCAGTAGCAAAGAACCTGGCACCCCAGAAAACCCTTCACTTCTGAAGGATCCTCCAGTGAGTACTAACATGAATATGATCAATCTCCTTAGCAACCCCTCCAGTATTGGGATATCAAGTCCAGCAACGAAGATTTGGCTGCTGGAACTAGGATCCAGTAATTTGTAACTTACGGGATTTTACGATATCCAGAAGGTAAGAACTATTGGAATTCCTGGTTCCAGAGCAATAAAGTAAACAGCAATAATAATAAATAGAAGGGGTTAATAACATCAGTGATCGGGTTTGCCTTCTTCCTTATGATCTTGCTTATTCAGTAGGTAGATGCTTTCGATTACTTGGTAAGAGAAAAAGGGAGATGTAGTACCAATGACTGTGTTGTGTGTGTGTGTGTGTGTGTGTGTGTGTGTGTGTGTGTGTGTGTGTGTGTGTGTGTGAGAGAGAGAGAGAGAGAGAAAGGGGGGGGGTACCAAGAATGACTGATGTGCCAGTGTACTTACTACTTTGTGTGTTAAATGTGGTAGTGTGTGGTGTAACGGTGTGTCGTTTGGTAGTGTGAGGTGTATGTGAGTTTGTGTGGCAGTGTGTGGTGCGGTAGTGTGTATGTATTATGTGTATTATGTAGTTTTAGGTGTATGTAAAATTAAGCAAAATGTAGTTTGGTGGTGTAAGGTGTACTGAATATTACGTGGGGCAAAGTGTGATGTCATTGGGCCTGGTGTGGTGGTGTGAGGTGCGAGGTGTATGTGAGATGTGACAGTGTGTGATGTATGTGAAGTGCAACAGTATGTGGTGTGGTGTGTGATGTAGCGTGTTGTGGTGCGGTGTGGTTCGAAAGTCTCCCTATGAATGATTACATTTGTTGTGTAAGGAACAAGGATTAAAAGTATAATATACGTTATCGTACTGAAGAGACTAGCATGGATGCACGACTTCCAGCACAAAGTTTTTCTGGAGAACATTTTATATACCTTTGGTCCCATAAAACTCTCTTCACGAAAGACTGACCAAGGAACCTTTAAAACTCCACCCGAGATAAGCCAAATTAAGACCCAGTTTCACGAGCGCAGCGTGACAAGGAAAGTCGTGATCTAGATGAGAAAAACAGAGTCAGGGAGAATATACCCGTGCTGATCATGAGACAGCGTCGCCGACTGTTATCACCCCATCTTGTCAGCAGTGTCGGACAGAGAGCGCGAGCACAGCATCTCTTCATTAACGATTTATTCTGCTCATTGGAATTTGATATTTTCTTGAAACAGTAGTTATTCATATTAACTATGTAGATATTAAGAAGAGGGAAAAAACACATTTTTTTCATCTTGATATGACGACCGCAAATGACAATTTGCACAAAGAAATAAAGTTTTGCATATGATATTCATATATTTGAATCAGAATCTTCATCCAGTATGTTTTTCGGCAAAATATTTACTTGAAGGCGACAAAGACAAGCTGAGGACGGTATTTTGCCTTAAAAATCGACATCATGACACACGAACTCCATGGATAACAGGTATGCACTATATTAACGACACGTTACAAATTAGTTTTACATCAGTTTCCGTACATTTCATCGGAATCCAAATACAAATGCGTTAGAATAAACATTCATACAAAGCAGGAACTAAGTTTTCTAATATAAAGGAAACACTAAATTACGACACACCATTGATTTTAAGCTGTAATGGCACCTTTGAAGATGACTGGTTGGGAAGCACGTTCGGACACGATGAGCAAAGCGCAGGCATTGCAAGGGTCACTTGGGTTCAGAATGCCATATCGACGCCTTTCCGATACTGAGCCGACAGCCGATTGTGTATATTGTGTATACCTACAGATTAAAGGAAGACAATGTGGTTTTGGCTTGTATGTTTGTTGTAAACAGGCCACCCATCATGGTGAAGTGCATGACAGCTAAAGTAGTTGGGTAAATCGGACCCGTAACGTCAACGTACTATATATGGTTGATTATATCATGCTACTAGACTCGGATCCAATTACTGCATACTCAAATTCTGAAACATGGCAACGTCAATTGACTAGAAGGAAACCATGGGTGTCTATCAGAGAAATGTAAGATGCTAATTCCCCTTCAACCCCGAAAGTAAACCTCATAATAAGTAGCCATGTGCAAGTGAATAGCAAACTTCTTTTCAAAATTAAACAAGTTCAGCTATCGTGCATTATGTACATTTTGTGTGATATTTGTCAAAATAAGATACTACGGTACATTATCGACTCACCAACGACTACAGCCAGTTCGATCTGATCGGAGTCGATGTCACCCTAAGTGTTTTCTTCTAAATATTCTTTCGTTGTTTCAGGTACAAAAATGCCTGTTTTTATTGGTAAATGCTGAATTCAGTTTCAATTTCTTTTTGATACCTTAGAAGTAAAAAGAAAGAAAAAAAATTATGACCGTAATTTTGAGGAAGTACGATGTACCGTAGTTTTTAAGAGAACACTAAGGTATGATATGCAACAGTTATCACAAGGAAAGAGTTATTCCAAAGCCTCCGATGTAACCAAGAATACAGCCGTAAATAATACAGTCATTATGTTTCACAATGAATTATGATTATGTTACTGAAATTCCAGGTCTTTAATCCCTAGGCAGCAAAATATCACCATTGCATTTTCTTTTGCTTTTTCCTTTTCATTCTTTTTTTTTTTTTTCTACCAATGTCGGACAATTCAGCTCAAAGAAACCAACTGCAGAAAAAAAAAGTCTAGGCTAGTATTTGGGTCAAATATTGAAAGATATCCTTGAAAATTTAGCTACCGGCAAACAACTTTATTGATCTTGGAAATCTTACCGTATTCAATGAGTTCACGACCACAGACACGGATAGAAAAGAATAGAAAGCGAATTCAAAGTAAATTAAAGAGAAACGAAGAAATCAACATGTGTGTGTGTGTGTGTGTGTGTGTGTGTGTGTGTGTGTGTGTGTGTGTGTCTGTCTGTCTGTCTGTGTGTGTGTGTGTGTGTGAGAGAGAGAGAGAGAGAGAGAGAGAGAGAGAGAGAGAGAGAGAGAGAGAGGGAGGGGGGCTCTGTGTGTGATATGGCAGGATGAGTTGTGTGTCAAGCGTGTGCAATTCAGACCAAACTTTGTGGAAGGGTTATGGGTCTGGGAATTAAGTAATATGATGTTGAACATAGTTGGTCGAATGGCATGGTCACAGGGCATTCTATTGTACTTTACTGTCTCCCTGTTTGTCTATCATATTCTCTGTTTTGTATTACCCTTCCATGTCCTTCTGTTATTTACCTTTGTTGTTTACCATTCCGTATCATAACCATATCACGTCCATTATGTTCCTTTCCTCTTTACCACTATCCATCTGTATTGTCTATCCTCCAGCGCCATTTGTCATATATATTCCCCTCCCTTCCATCTTCCCTTCTTTCCCTTCAATATATTTCTCTTCCCAGTTATCCACCCTTCATCCTCCCCTTCATTTCTCTGCGTCTTTTCCCTCGGTATCATTGATAACGTATGCAGTCCGATGAAATATTCTGCTGAATTATTCTTGCTTCCTCCAGACGACCTTACTCAGTTTATGAGACTTTTCGAAATGGAGCGGTTAGATTATAGCCTCCATTAACTATTTCACTGCAAGACATCCATCTTAAAGTTGAGTGAGATCTTTTAACTGCCGCACGAAAATATTTACATGTCCTTGTAGCGAAGTGTGTGTGTGTGTGTGTGTGTGTGTGTGTGTGTGTGTGTGTGTGTGTGTGTGTGTGTGTGTGTGTGTGTGTGTGTGTGTGTGTGTGTGTGTGTGTGTGTGTGTGTGTGTTTCGGCCTCGTCCCCACTGCACAATAGTTTTGCTACTGTACGTCTGCACTTCAGTTTTCTTGTTTCGTTTCCGACTTGCTCTGTGCCTTTCGTAAATTTAGTTAAATATGCTTTTTACTAGCACTTTTTCTGTGTGTGTGTGTTTTTTTAACCCATCTGTACCAATCGTCTTTGAAAATGATAGAATTGGATATTTTCAATGATCAGTATTGCAATAAAAGCCTATGCGTTTCGCGACTACGATCCGGTAGGCGAAGGGAGGCATGCTAAGCACCCATCAAGCAAATTCCTAATTCATAACCCCTGGGCACTAATAGGTAATGTTTCTGCCGTCACCTGACTATTATTTATATATCAGGAGAGTCTTAGTGTTAATGAAGGTTCAATTGAGCCCTTTCAGATAGATCTGTCAATCCTGAAGAAGCAGCAGGAGTAATATAAAGAAAACATAATCGAACTGAAGGACTTTCAGGCTCCTTTCCTTTCACTTCCCGACAGTGTCCTTCCTTCCCGCCATCCACCCTCACTCACCAATAAACCTTGGCTTCTTAAAACATTCCAGCGACGTGTAATTTGCTTTTACCAACAGGCGTACCCCAAGTAAAATATTTATGGTCCCTCGCCCATGCGTATTCACGGCATATTTGCATTCGTACTCTGCGCATGAGCGTCCTCCATTAATCCTACTCTTACAGTATGTACTGAAATGAACACGGCTGGAGAAGTATTTGTTTTCTGTTCGTGCCTGCTGAGAAAATAATGAAACGGCTTAGGCTCATGGAAGCCTCTTAGCTCATTACCGTAGTATCATGACCTGTTAAAGTGGTTTAGAATGATAGTAAATATGAGGAAAGAATATCTACAAATTTCTTCATTATGTATTTTGTACTATATTTATCTCCTATTTTATTTCAGCATTGATTATCTAAGTATCTTGCCAGAGATTACCAAATTTCCTTATGCAGAGGCAGAACGTTAGCGAAGATGTTCTGGAGAAGCTTACAAGAATATGGCTCCTAGAACCGACTGCACAGTTGTTGGCTTGTTTGCACCCCAATAAAAAGAATCCCCAACAAGGTTTAATTTCATTAGTAATGTATGAAACTCCTGAAAAGTTCCATGGTAATCTTTATAATAATGTTCGTGTTAGTAGTTTCTGTGTTCGCCAACATGCTAGTCTTCACTGGGGAGGTATGAAGCTCTTAGTAACCCAAGGTAGCCGTTCTAATAATACTAATGTTAATGGTATGTGTACTCGCAGCAGTAATGACGTGGAGCGGAAGTCGATGAGAAAGGGTTTCGTTGGTTGACTTCGCAACAAAAATCTGGGAGTGTGGAAGCGGCCTTAGTGTAGGAGAGGTGTTGCTGCAACTTTAACAAGACGGATAACAAGCACATTTAAACATTTGCTCATATTTTACCTTCAAGTTAAAGTGCTCCTCACCCTGAATATTTTATCTCCTGCATAATCATACCTCATTATACACCTCCCCTTCCTCCTATTTCCTCCTCCTCTTCTTGCACCCTCTCCTCCTTCTAATATATTATAGCACTAGCCGTGTGTGTGTGTGTGTGTGTGTGTGTGTGTGTGTGTGTGTGTGTGTGTGTGTGTGTGTGTGTGTGTGCGCGTGTGTGTGTGCGCGTGTGTGTGTGCGCGTGTGTGCGTGTGTGTGTATTTTGGGCAGCCGAAAGTACACATTCAAATCGCACCACAATTGGCAAAAAATCACAAAAAATTAGCTAATGTGAAAAAACTTGGTCCCATCACGATTGAAAAACTTTTACTATATTTAATGAACGATCAAAGTTTGACCCAAAAACGCCGCTCCAGGCGCCCAGCATAGGATCTCTGTAGAATTTTTTGCCCACAGGTACAACTAAAATATACTGTAGCAGCGCGAAAGCCCTCCGCAGGAGCAAGTGCAAGGGGCCCCTAGGGCCCACGAACACTTGTCTCTTCTATTTTTCCTTCTCCCCCTCATCTTCTCCCCCTCATCATCATCATCATCATCATCTTCTTCTTCTTCTTCTTCTTCACCATCATCTTCATCATGATCATGATCATCATCATAATCATCCACTTCCCCTTGTAATCCAGCTCTTCTTCTTCTTCATCTTCTTCTTTCATCTTCTATTCCTTTTTGTTTTCTTCCTTCCCCAGGCATCAGTGCTCTTTTGCGTGCCTAAATTTGTAACTGACGTAACAGCTTTGTGATTTTAGAGGATTTAAAGGCTTGAATGATAAGACTAGTGTGCTAGATGAGGACGCCCATCATACACTTACACAATATAGTGTTGCTTTTAGCTGGCGCTACATTAAGTGAAAAAAACAATTGGATTCCTGCAACCCACGGTATCATTGACTTAGTTGGGTGGCAACCATGTAGCCCAAAAACTGAATCCTAATGGTCTAGAGGTGATCCAGCTAGATGTGTTCCGTATGGGTAAAGAATTAGAGAGGCTTCGGTTTTATTGCTTACATAATGTTGCTCAGGGAAAAACGACTGATCACTCTTATTTAAATGTTTAGAACGAGTACCCTAGGCCCGGGCCTCTACGGTTTTAATTTGATGGGTAATGTAGAATTAGATGATGGATGAGAGGAACAAAAAATGAATGAAAGCATGGTCCGTTGTAGCCGGACACTTTGATGATGGTTCTTTACATATTTTCTTATTTTGTCTCTCTCTTTCCTTTTATAATTGGTTCAGGGCTCAAATCACTCCATAAATGATAATGGATATGTGACCATGACTGTGGTGATGATAATGATGATGGTAAAACATTATGACAATTCTAGGCAGTATGATGAGGACTGCACTGAGCTGTTGTGGACTAGAGAAATTCGTGGGGCTATTGTTTTTGCCCACCTCTGCTGAACTTTTTCAATGTTTCAGTAACACATAGAGTAGGCCAGCATACTTTCCAAGTTCCTCTAACTGTCAACTCAAATTATATGCACATTACACAATTCACTTCCTATTCAATATTCTACAAAAATAATGGCATCGCACTACCTAGCCTCAGAGTCCCCGGGGTGGAGGGTCATCATAGCCCCCATCATCTGCCCCTCTCCTAGTGACGACCCAGTAAGATGCCTGGAACCAGTGTTTGACTCACTTTTTCTTCATTTCTGCAACATTTGGAGCCTTTCCTCTAACTTTCTCTCCTGAGCACCACCTCACCTCCTATAAACCTCACCTTCTCTTCTTAACTGAGACTCAGCATTGCCTGTGGCAATTAATATCCTACTTTCTCTATACTCATTTTAAAGCCAAAGGTGGCTATTGTATACATCCACGCAACTACATATCTTGGGCCCATGTTCCTGAACTTCATTCCTCTGAATTCTCTACTCTCTGGTTTCAGCTTTCCTGATACTCTCTGACTAAGTATATCCCATAATTCTACTGACTATGAAACAATTCCTCGACTCTCTTACTTCTAAGATAGAACACATCCAATCCATTTCTCATCTCTCCGAAATCTCCATTCTACAAGGTGTCAATGTTCACCACCACCTTAGGCCCTCCTCTCCTTTCACTGATCCACCTGGTGAACAAGCCTACATCTTTTTTATCCTTATCCCCTAGGTGCCGGTCCACGTCATATGACGTGTTGGTAGAGGCTTACGGTCTACGTCATATGACGTGTTGGTAGAGGCCTACAGTCCACGTCATATGACGTTTTAATTTTTCGCGAGCATGTTTGAACTTAGTATTGTGCCATATGGACTCAGGGTATTGTCCTGGTATGGCTGGTGTGTGGGGTAATGCTAGCTGGCCAAGGGAGGGGGCTGGGGTGTGGGTGGGGGGGGCAGGAGGGCAGCCCAGCAGTGAGGAGGGCTGTGGTGGAGAGTGCTGGAGGGTGGTGGGAGGCCGGCATAGGGCGAGTGTGGCCTTGGAACCAGCTGATACTGGTTCAGGGTAGGGGTGGGGTGGGGTGGTGGGGAGGGCTACTAGGGGACCCTGAGGGGTGTCGGGGAGAGTGTATGGGTGTTTGAGCAAACTTGTACTGACCACAGCCAGACTTTAATGAGTATGATATTGTCAAGAGTTACTAAAAACAGTGAAATAATGTGTAGTGTGTTAATAATAGTGAATAAATAAATAGACATAAATTTGTTAGAAAATATGTATCATGGAAAACATAAAATAAGCCAACCTTTATTAGTTACTTTCTTGTGTTTTTTTTGCTATTTTAGTTGTAACATTGTGTTCATACGGCATTGTGAATTAGTGGGAGAAACAAATACACACCAAACACTTATTTCGGTGCGAGGTAATCATCTCTCTTCCCTCCACCAATACCGCCAACACACCACCGCGACCTTGAACATACTCAGCCCAGCTGCCACACATCGGCTGCCTCACACCACACCACCACCTCCAAATCGCCAACAGAGAATAAGTACGTGCATTTTATGTGTTTTTTGTTATTTGTGATTGACATGTAATGAAAAGAAAATATTGGGGGGGAAAATTGATTTTCCTGAAAATAACCTTGTTCTGGGTCTACCCATGCCCGGTGCCTAGGGATTAATGAACTAGAGCAGCTTGTACAGAACCCTACCCATATCCCTGACTGCCTTGGAGAGACCTCCAACATAACTGACCTCTTCCTTACAAAATCATTCTGCTTATGCTATTAACCTTTCCCATCCAGTGGATTTCTCCAGTTACAGTCTTATCACCTTAATCTGTTCAATCACTACAGTAAGGCAGTGGACCCTCCAAAGAAGTGTCGGTTGTGGCACTTTGGAGCTGCTGATTGGAAGGCCATCAGGCAGTACTTCTTTTATTTTCCCTTGAATGATTATTGTTTCTATAGCTGAGAGACATCTGAGTGTGCCTTGTGCATTACAGAGGTTCTTCTCTCAAGCATGGAAGCATACATTCCTTTCTCATGTCCTTTGATTAATACCAAAAAAAAAAAAAAAAAACTTGGTTTACTCACGCTTGTTCTAATGCAGCCCACAACAAAGAGAAGACAGACAAAAGTTAACTCAGCCAACCCACTCCTGAGTCTCATCTATTTTAAGTTTCTGCCCGGAATAGTGCTAAATCTGTTCTTCACTCAGCTAAAAATAATTTCATTTGCACTAAATGTTCCGAACTCGCCAACTCAAATTCTTCCCGCTCCTTCTGTCACATTGCCAAAAACCTTTCTAACATTTTATCTCATCATCCTTCCCTCCTCTTATCCACCCTGATGGCTCTGTAGCTATGTCTTCTACTAATAAATCAGAACTCTTTTCTCAGACTTTCTCCTGAAATTCCGCTTTTGACGATTCAGTGCTGTTCCTCCATCACTTCCCTCCTTTGACATCCTCATGGCTGACATTACAATTTCTTCAGCTGATGTGTTTTCTGCCATCAGTAGCCTCAAAACTAATGTCATTTGGGCTTGATGGAATCCCTCCTGTTGTCCTCAAGAACTGTGCTTCTCTGCTTACACCCTGCCTAGATAAACTCTTTCACCTTTGTCTGTCACCCTACCCCTTTTTTGCTGTAAATTTGCTCTCATTCAGCCTGTCCCAAAGAAGGGAGACCATTCCAATCCCTTTAACTATCCCCCACTTGCTTTAAAATCCTGTGTTTCAAAAGTTTTTGAGTCTATTAAAAAAAAAAAAAAAAAAGCATTCTTCCTGTCACAATCATGGTGGTATAATTCCTCTATCTCAACTAGTGAAGCCGGTGGGCGGGGCTTAGTGGCCCGGGGAGGTGGGGGAGATTGACTCAAAACACTGTGGTTTAGCAAGGTGACTTATTACATTTAATTGCTTTCTGTTTTTCACCACACAAACAAATTTGGAGAAGTATTATTTGATATGCAAGGTAAATATAGACATTCCTTGTCAATGATATAGATCCCTGAAAAACCCACCCGGCACCCCACTATTCTTAGAAAATGTAAAGTACTTGATTCGTTTGCTCCACAGGTAATCATTAATATTCTTTATAAGGAACGGTAACATCATGTTGTTTTGACATCATATTATTCTGTAGTGACTTTAGATACATATGAATCTGTCATGTAGTCCAATATCGTAGTATTATTTAACCCGCGGTACCCCGTCGACGTGAATTAACATCCACACATTTTGTCACTGCCAATCCCATCGACGTACATAAACACAAATTAATTGCAAGGTCCCTAATTTGCACAATGTTCAATTTTCGCGAGTGATTTTTAGTAAGTATACACGGGACACCTTCCTCTACAAGATGCCAGGCAGGGACAATGCCTTACCCAGCATGACCTCCTCCCCCCCCCTGCATGCCATTGTCTCAGCAATTCACCTGTTATCAGTGACCTGGCCAGTAAAGCCATGTCATGCCATGGTACGAAATTCAGGGCCAGAGTGATTCTCCAATCAAGGACAATGTGGAGGACAAACTTTACATAGCAATAGAGGAAGAAACAGTCAGAAATGATGATCAGGTAATATGGCAAAAAAAGGTCAGGTATGGTGATGAGTTAGTGAGTGAAACAATGCTTATAATGCCTATATAACTGTTTGAAAACCAATATACTCTCGTACTGCATATAAATTCGTACCAAAAATAAATACTGTTTATGAGTGGTGTGAAATAGTTACACTCCCATAGAACTCGTTTTCTTTAGTGCCAGACTGTTAGAAAACCCAGTCAGGTAAGGAGGTATTGTTACCTGGATCGAGTATTTTAAACCTCAGGTGAGCGATTTCTCTATGAATTTTCGATGTTTCTCACCAAGAGCGGAGGTTTGAGCAAAAAAAGTTTTTTTTTCCAAAAATGGTTGGGATTGGGGTGAGTCAGTGGTGGAAAAGTGGTCGAGATGGGGTGGGTTAATAATTTAGGTTTTCTTCTGCAATGGACAAATGATCAGCTACTACCCCAGCACAGTCTTCCAATACACCTAAACTGTTCGTACTGAGTAGATTATTTTTTCTCAAGTCATCTAGAATATTCTGTAATTGTGCATTTTTCCGTAAGAGCCTTCGTTTTGACTGAAGCAAAATTTTAATTTTTTTCTTGGAAGCTACAAATTTTTCTTCATTTTCAGCTAACTTTCTCTTCAATTTAGCCTTTTCAGGACTCGCAGAGCACATCATAGGAGAGCTTAAAGCTTCATCTATAGGTCTATCCATAGGAAAGAAATACTCACTAGTGCTTTCTGATGTACCAGTACCAATATCAACACTAACAATTCTACTGCTGTTAACAGAATCCAGTTTAACAGACTGTGCTGCTGACATCTCTCGTTTGTCTGGGCTTTTCCTGGGTAATTTAGTTTCTTCTGTAAATATAATGGAAAACCAGCAAACACACTTGATATCACACCTTCCATTAACATAGGTCAGTGTGGTCCTGTCAAAATCCTCTTTCTTAAAATGTTGGGAGCAAAGAACTTCTGATTTAGAAGGATTAAAGTCCTTCCTGCGTGTTGCCTCTATCCACTTCCTGCAAATAATTTCATCTCTTGGGAACCTACAAGATAAAATGCAAGCAAATAAGTTTTTTGCCAAGAGCACCAAATATGGGGTCAATTCAGATTTCTTGCCTACAAGTCAAATCCAATTCCCGAATGAAATTAAGTTATCAGTTCTAATTCATCTGCAAGAGAAAATTTATTGATTCCAGTTCAGTTAAATTCACCATAGTTTAAATTTCAAATTACCTAGGCTACATATATTTATCCATTCCACCCCAGTGAAATTCACTCAAGGTTGTAATCCTCCTTACCCCGGCATACCACTGAAAAAAGAAAAGCCAAGCCAGAAACCCTTGTTCGTTTTTTTTTTGTCTATATTAAACCAATGACTGATATAAAATAATTATTATAGTATAAAAAAAAAATCAGTCATCATTAGACATTGCATACCTTTTAAATCAAGTGGATGAGCTGAAGTTAAATAGCTTAAGCTAAGATTTGATCGGATTAGGTGAACTGGGTTAGGTAAGGTTAGGTTAGAATGAGCTGGGTTAAGCTGGCTTGGTGTAAGTAAAGTTAGATGGGTTAATTTAGTGCCTGGTTAAGATAATGTAGGTCAGGCTAGGCTAGGTGGGTTAGGTTAAGTTACGTTAAGCTGAGTTAGGTGATTAGGTTTAGTTAGACTGTGTTGTTTAGGATAAAGGCTGATTTGGGATAGGCTATGTGGGTTAGGTTAGGTGTTTGAGACAGCAGTATATCCTAGGCCTAGCCTACGTATTGATCGACCGGCCACAACGCGGAAGCATTTTGTCGGTATTCTTTACTCACCCCCCCCCCCAAAAAAAAAAAAGACTATTCAGTATTAGCACCAGGGTCTAAACTGAATGTAGATTATTGGAGGTTGCTAAAGTCTTATAAAACATTAGCACCGAATCACTAGACCATAAATGATCAAAGAAAATAGAGTGAAGAGAACCCAACGTGACACAATTTTAAGTCCAATTCTAAGAAACCATTTCCTTATTTAACCTAGTAGTTTTACCTTTGAAATGTTTCAGAGTCCCATCGATCCCTCTGCGTGCACCCAAAAGCAGAGCAAGCAGGCAAGTTGAGTGGTTACACAAAAAATGATGAAGAGTTCTACTCTCAGCTGACGTTTGTTTTAAGTCAAAAGAAGGCGGGGGGCTGCAGTGCGCTGGCTTCTTGTCATGTAACCTCATGCCGACTCCTCCCTTATTATATCTCCATGATCATAACCTTCTTTCTGATCGTCAGCATGGGTTCTACTAGGGACGCATCACTGGCGAGCTTCTCACCAACGTTTCAGATTCCTGGTCATCCTCCTCTCGGGACTTTGAGAAAAGCTTTGCCATCTCACTTGACATCTCAAAGGCTTTCGATTGAGTCTGGCATAAATCTTAAACTTCCAAACTGCCCTCTTTCGGTTTCTGTCCTTCTAACTTTGCCTTCATATCTGGTTTCCTTTCTGGTCATTCTATAGCTGCTGTTGCAGATGGCCACCGTTCTTTTTCTAATACCATGAATAGTGGTGTTCCTCATGGCTTTGTCTTATCACCAGTTCTCATCCTTCTATTTGTCAATGACTTTCTAAGCTGTACATCTAACCCTATCCACTCAAACACTGGTGACTCCACCCCCACACCTTTCCATTCAACCTGACATGGTCTTTCCCAGAAGTACCCTTTAATTTTTAACAGTATCCAACTCAGTTTTACATAATCTTTAAACACACTTGGGGTTTCATTCTTTTGGAATTTATCTTGGAAAGAATGTATTACCTCTGTTATAAAATCTGCTTCCAAGAGATCGAGTGTGCCAAGCTGACTCCATGCCCTCTTTACGCCTGCACACTCATTGACTTTATACAAGGGATTTTTTCGCCCATGTGTTTGCTGCCACCTCAGTCTGCTGGACAGGGTGCAACAACATGCTATGCCCTTCATAAATAGGATTAGGGAGAAAGAACAGCAACAATAGCCACACCAAGGAGCAGACCAGTGCCAACTTGACACCCTGGAACACTGTAGAAGAGTCAGTGCCCTAACCGTCCTACACAAGGCACAGGTGCAGCATGTACAAACGGCCAAAGAAGTGATGACCCGATTCCCGGTACCTTTCACTCAGAAAGTGGTATCTGGCAACTGCCATGGCCTAGTTATATTTTCTATATTGGACGCCAGAAAGAGCAGTATTTAGGTGAACAACACCAAAAAGCAATATATAACTGTTTTTACCGTGTATATCTCACATTAAGGAAGAGGATACCACAATTTACTAAAGGCTTAGCTGTACGAAAGGATGTAAAATGCACGCCCTATCGCTCAAAGTTTCATGGTTAAAATGCAGAGAAACTCTCGTAATGCTTATTTTTACATCCGAAATCAACAATATTGAAAGAAAAATGTAATATAAAATAAAACCCACATATAATGGTAATGTTGAAATCACGAGTGCCATCAAATTAAAAAAATCAACATCTAAAAATATATTTTTATCCACATTTAATATTCTATGCGAGATTATATTTACACGGGAAAACCCATGAATGCTGTAAGCAAGATGGATCGTCAGCACAATACTACAGCGTGTCAGTGCAAGCAGATTATTATTCTTTATTTAGCAAATATTCCAGCAAGACTGATATCCCGGCAGCTTAACATCGAGAAGGGGGCAGTTAATGGACAGATAAGTGATATACAGAGGTACAACAGAAAATTTGCCAAATGGGGCCAGAAGCTTCCGCAGAATTTTTTGTAAGGGGGGGGCTAAATAAATTATACATATATGACTGGTTATATCAAAATACACACTCCAAATAGGCATAAGCATATTTTTACATGAGTTATATGATTTACATCAAATGCATGGTGCCAGAATGCATAAATCGACTCAAATCACTCAATCATCCTTGAACAAGAACTGAAGCCGTCGAATTCCAAGGGAGGAAATTGCCCCCCCTTGCCCCCCTTCCGGATGCCCATGAATGGGGCCCCTCCTTGCACAACACAAGACCAAGACAAATTATTGCATGTGCCTACGAACAACCCCTAACTGCCTGTGTTGCTATAAAAAAGCAAATTAATGTGCAGGTATTCAGTCAAGTTAGTGAAGCCAGTGCAATTATTGGTGGGAAGTTGGTAATTTTTAGGGGTGACTAAGTTTTCAGTCTCACCCAGGAAACAGTGAGATAGGAAAATGAAATTTAGTCTACGTAATCTGCCAAATAACATTATTGTGCTAACCAAGTTTCTCGATCCTAACTCTTTTTGTTCCTTTCGGCAGGCTTTCCAAGTGGACGTACTTGGCAGGTGTTGTGGAAATGGAAAAACTCGAGTACTGGTCCGTGATCATGTATCTTCAGTTGAAAGGCATGACTCCATCTGGGATCCACGAGGATATGGTGAACACTTTAGTAGAAGATGCTCCTTTGTATGCCATGGTCAAACGTTGGGTCAGAGAATTCAAGCGTGGCACGGAGAGCCTCGAAGACAATCCAGGGTCAGGGAGGCCATTGATCATGACCACACCAGAGAACGTTGACCTTGTCCTCAGGATGGTTATGGAGGATCAGCAACTGTCATCTTGTCAAATAGCAGACAGGCTGGGCATGTCCCAGGAACGAGCCGACAAAATTCTGAGGAATGAGCTTGGCTTGTCGAAGGACTGTGTGCTCACTGGGTGCCAAGTGTCCTGACCCAGGAACAGAAGCACATACAGTGCACCCTGTCCACCAACAATGTGGAACACTTTGAAGCTGATCCGGAAAATTTCCTGGCTCAGTTCATTACCATTGATGAGTCCTGGATTCATCACTACCAGCCTGAGACCAAACAGCAGTCGTAGCAGTGAAAGCACACCTCCTCTCCCACCGCAAAGAAGGCCAAGGTCACGATCTCAGCCGGAAAGGTCATGGCATCCGTTTTCTGGGATGCACGAGATGTGTTATTGGTGGATTATCTCCAAAAGGGCCACACCATCACTGGACAATACTACGCCAACCTGCTGATATGCCTGCGTGAGAACATCAAGAAGAAGAGGCCAGGAATGCTGACCAGAGGGGTCTTGTTCCATCAGGACAATGTTCTGGCCTACACCTAGGTGGTGGTGATGGCAAAAATTCGTGACTGTGGCTTCCAACTCGTCCCTAACCCGCCGTACTCACCAGACCTCACACCCTCTGACTCCACCTGTTCCCAAACCTTAAAAAGGATCTGGCTGGACAGTGCTATGCCACTGATGAGTAGGTCATGGCGGCCGTGGATGCCTACCTTGGGGCCCAAACTAAGGACTTCTACTCTAGGGGGATCCAGGCACTCCACCACCGGTGGAAGAAGTGTGTTGACTTGAAGGGAGATCATGTTGAAAAATAAAGCATTAAAAGATTTCCATTGGCTATCATTTCCTCCTGGAGGCTCAAAACTTTTCAGTCACCCCATTCACGATGAAAATCCAACATGTAATAAAATATGTTGGGCAGCTCCTTGAAAGAACTAAACAAGGAGAGGGTGATAGTCAAAAGCAAGATTGCGACAATGAAGAGAACTTAAGACGAAAAAGACTGTATAAAATGGAGGGAGGGGGGATCGTGGCAAAGGCAGAGACATCCACTAACTTCCACGGCATAACAATGACTGTCACTGTTAAGGCCTGGCGTGCAGTACTGACAAAGGAAAACTATAAAAATCTGCTAGATTGGTCTCAAAAGTGATAAAAATCTGCCAGACTGAGGGAAATTAAGGAAAAAAAAGCTAGACAGGACTTTAAAAAAACGCTGAGTAAACAGGAAATAATTAAATATCTACCAGCTAGATTGCTTTTAAAACCTCTAAATTCAGCTGGAAAATTGCTACATTGATAACAATGCTGGCATGAATCATGATGACGAGCGGAAACGTGTCAATTATTGTTACTGACCTAAAGAGAAATAAACGCTAAACGTAACTAACATTTTTGTAAGATTCCTTTTTTTACACCATAAAAAATGTTTGTAGGGCAAGCAAAGATTGTTTCCGTCTCCCAACTCGCAACCAAGTGAATGTTGCCAGACCCAGGGAGTTTTGTCTGAAACTTAAAGAAAGTGAGTCATCACTTATTTGGGCGATCTTACTTTTGGTGGACCTTAGGGTTCCGTGGAGGAGAGTGGAGAGCAACACTAGGTTGGTGTTGACTAGCAACCTTCTGGAGTTGCTGACGTCACACTCCAGCAGGCACCAATGCACCTTTTTCACCAGGACGGCTGCTATGTGGAACTCATTCACATAAACGTCCAGCAGATGGCCACACACCAGGCTACGTTGGCAACCCATGCTTGGTGCTGCACTTACCAACCATGGATGTCTACATATATAATGAATGTTTATGTCAGTAATGTACAGTGTTTGTGTTAAAATTAGTAATCTTAGAGTTAACCTATTGACTGCAGCTGTATCATATATGATATCTGATTCCAAATGGCTCTCACTGCGGCTGTATCGTATATGAATTCCTGCTTTCAAAAATTCCACCGTCAGAAATGGCACAAAAATAAATCAGCTAGCAATTCATGGCACCCTATAGAATATTGACATACATAGATTATGCATTTTTACGAGGTGCAGAGCTCAGCTCAGTTACCTACAAAATGCCGAAGATAAAGGTACGAAATCTTTTCCATGCCGCCGCTAGCAGTAGCCCAAGCAAATACTGGATGAAATCTCTGGATGAGTGTAGTAATAATAGTGATTTGTTGTTAGATGATGACAGTAATGGTTAAGATGGTGTTTTACACCTTATCTGATCGCATGATTGACAATGAAGACACAGTGCAACCATAACACATCGTTCGCCTGGCACCACCACACAGGGAATATTTATTACTTCACAGACCTGTATCAGAGGTTATTTTTTTGTTTGCTATATTGTGTTATATACCATTGAACTCGGGATTTTTTTCACTGTCTTTTGACAATATTATTTTTTTCCTAATATTTTTTCTAAATATTTGAAAACTGCCGCACAAGGGATGTATTGTACATGTAAACAAACACTGAAGCAGTGAATGGGTTAAGCTGTAATGCTAGGTGTTTTTGAGTCGGCTTCCTGTCCCTCTAACGCCTAGTATGTAGCTGGGTTCCCATTTCTAGACTGGAGCTTAGACAAATAAGAGAGAGGCAGGACACAAAAACTCAAGGCAACAGCCTTACATGTGTATTGCTAAATTCTATAAGTGGAACAGAGGTGTCACAAGAGCACTTATACTGAACAATTATAAACCTTAGGCCTACTGTAGATTGTGGGTTTTACTATCACTTAGGAGAAGTCTAGGTTCTATCTATCGGGTGGAGGTCTGTTCACTAGGGCCATGACGCTGTTTTCACTGTTGGCAGTCTAACTTGTTTGTCCGTCATGTCGTTAATTATTGTTCTTGTACTGGTGCCTCCGTATGAGCTTAGTGTGAGGCTACAGTATATCACTAAATGGCAGCGTGTTCACTCAGACACTTATTCCTCTGCCCTGTCGTATTCATTGTCTTGCTGTTACTTTATTTATTCCACCTTTCTTTTACACTAACACTGATGCTTTTAATTCTCTGACTTCCCATATTCTGATAATTTATTGTTCTGCTCTTGCTTCACTGTATCAGTTTCACCATGCTTTCATTGTCACTTACTTTCAGGACTGGGTGTAATGGCGGTCAGGTACAAGGGCGGCAGGAACAACTCAGCCCAACTACTGACGGGGCCGAGTTCTGCCGGGGGCCTCCATATTCAGGGGCCAGGGGATCACGCGTATGGTCGTCCTCTTTCATCCGGGGTTGCTGGTGGCGAAGGGTCCCGCGCTCTTGGGGCTCGGGACGGGAGTCTGGCCCTCTGGGCTGAGGCCGAACAGCTGCCTGAACTTCTCGCTCAGGCACCTGATGGAGGACGAGGGTCTCTGTCACTGGGGTGTAGCGATGTCCTGCACGGGGGTCCTGGGGACAGTCTGGAGGTCCTGTGGGCTGTGGTCTCCAGTGGTCAGGGACACCGTCAGGAGTGGGCTGTGGCATCAGTCTCCGTCGGGGTCTGTCAGGCGAGTCCTCTCAGGAACCGGCTCCAGTGAGAAGAGCCCAGTGGTGGTTATGGGGCCCCTCCAGTAGTCCTCCAGGCTGGGGCCTCCCTCTGGGTCATAGTCTCGTGTAAGGGAGTCAGCACCTGACGGAGGAACGGCTACCAGCTGTCTCCTGCTGTAGGGCACGACTACTGGTCGTGGCCGTCTAGGGGCTCAGCTGCCTCCTGCCATAGGGCACGGCTACTGGCCGTAGCCTTCTAGGGGCTTGGCTACTGGCTTTCTCCTGCCGTAGGGCACGGCTACTGGTCGTGGCCTTCTAGGGGCTCAGCTACCGGCAGTCACAAAGGACCGGTTACTGGCCATGGCCAGGGGAAGGGAGCAGCTACAGGCCGACTCGAGGGCACCTTCAGAGCAGCTACCAGCCTTCTCCTGACCAAGGTGGGAGCGGGTACCAGGCGTCTCCTGGTTACCTGTGGAGCGGCTACCGGCAGTCTCCTGCAGGAGGGTCGAACAGCTACAGGCCGTCTCTGTTAGGGGACCTTTGGAGCGGCTATCAGCCATCTCCTTGTTCCTCCAGAGCCGCTACTGGCCGTCTCCTGTAGGAGGGTCGAGCAGCTACTGGCCGTCTCTGTTAGGGCACCTTCGGAGCGGCTACTGGCCGTCTCCTGACGAAGGCAGGAGCGGCTACCAGCTGTCTCCTGATGAAGGCATGAGGGGCTACTGGCCGTCTCCTTATTACCTCCAGAGCGGCTTGTAACTTGCAATACTTTGGTGATAGAAACTCCGTGTACAAACAGCTAGATAAGGAGTTTATTACAAGCTCACAGTAAAACAGTTTGCCCGTGTCGGCTGTCTGCTAAGAACTGATGCAATAACGCCGTCTTCAGGCGTGGGAGAGCATGCTGACCTAGCAAATTTAGTGGGGGCATGTATGCATTGGGGAGGGACATATATACATCGGGGGTAGACATATTGTGGAGGGGGTACACTACTCCCCCGGGTAGCTGAGACGGTGTCTCCTGACACCGGGAGTGAAAAGGTGTTTGATTATAGTAGGAAGGCAGGACGAGGGAGGTTTGTACAAGGGATAAGTATGATACAGGGGCAGTAGGGGAGACATGGCCATGTTGGGGGGAGGGCATTAGAACGATATATACAGATGAGATATACAAGGATTAATAGGTACAAATCCAGTAAGGGTCGAAGGTATATATAAACATAATGGGAATTACACAATAATAGTTTGATACATGATAAACAAGGAGTAGATATGAGAGTTCTATTGTTGGTCTCCCTTCATTTTTTTTTTTTTTTGTATTTTCTGTAGGATACACTGTCACTCAGTAATGTATGAAAGAAATACCATCATTTTCTAGTAGGCAGAGTGCTGTTCACAGTTTGGTGAATGGTTAGATGGCAATGGTAGTCACAGAATGTGAGGGCACTAAGTACGGGAAGTTTCTACGTCGTGTGTAGGGCGTACTATGCCTGTAGCGACTCTGATTTCCTGGAGTCGACGTTCCATTTTTCTGACACAACAATGCACTGCACATATGATGAGTAGAAAACCTATGAAAGCGATAACCACAGGGGGAAACACAACTGTTGGATGAACCCATGAACGGCTGAAGGCCAGAGAAAATTGATCCATAATGAAATCACTGTCATTGAGGAAGGTGAGCATGCGCAAGTGAGGGGAGGTGATGGTAATGTTGGCAGATGGTAGGGTTGAAGGCGTGTCGATTGGTTGAAAGATGTCATAGGAGTGTTTACGAACAGCTTGGTGATAGTGAGTGGCGTAAGTGATGACGGACTCTGATTTGACGGTACAATAGTCAGGTGCTTTGTAGAGACCACTGGCGGGGACGGAGCGAACGGAAGAACCAGGACACATGATTGTGACAGTGATGGGAACAGCAAAGAAGAAGTACTGGACATGGTTGAGGTGAGCATGGTGGACCGGGAGGTCAGGAGCTGGGACAAAAGAACAGGCCGAGTAGATGGAATGGTTGCAAACTAAAGCAGACTCACAGGGTGTAGCACTGCTAGGGAAGATAGCGAAAAGGTGGGCAGCACAGAGACAAGAGGTCGGAGTAAGGGAGGAACATTGCTGGAGGTCTGTGGAAGAAAGGAAGGCAACGGAAAGATGATCATGGGAGAGGAGGAAATATTCCGAAGGAACAGATACCTGTAACAAGGAGTTTGTGAGGCGGAAAGGGAAGGGAATGATGTGTAAAAGGTTAAAGGGTATGGCAGAAAGGAGAGGAAGATGGACGACGACGTATGTAGTGAGAAGAGTGGCTTCGAGAACAGGATAATAATATTCAAGGGAGGAGTAAGGGAGGACTGGGGAGAGACCGAAGGTGGAGTGAGCCCATTCCAGGACAGAACGGAGAGCTGAGACAGGTACTAAGTCGGCAGTGACACGTCCATTGACAGCATCGACCAGGATACGAACCAAGGTAGAGACTTGAGACAGGAGAGAGTCAACGGCCAGTTGGAGATGATCCATGTTGAGTTTGAGGTAGAAGAACTGAGAGATAACGTTGAGATCGGAAAGGTGGCGTTGTAAGATATCGGTGAAATGGTGTAGAGTGGACGTGACGTCATTGAGTTGGGTTTCAGTGAATCTGTGACTAATGGATTGCAATTGCCAGGAGAGTGGGAGGAAAAGGTTATAGAGATACTCATTCGGGTTGTGTGTCCCCATGAGGGCCGTGAGATGGTTTCTGATTCCGTGGAGCTGGTGCGCGTAGGCAGGTAGGGCAATGGCTACGTCGGCCAGGGGCGCAAGATCGTAGCGCAAGGAGACCTCGCCTCCTGAGCCGACCAAGGCCCCGGGACGTATTCCACCATCGTCCTGACCTGACCCATACCCCAAGAGGGTACTGCCAGCAGGGAGATCGCTAATATCGTACCTAGAAAATCAGGGTAGAGTTAATGGGGGAGGTCGTGAAGAGGTTGATGGGCAGAGCGCAGTTTGGACCGATATTGATTGATTGATGAATGAGCAGGTGGAGATGGAGAGGAAGGAGACTGAGGGATAGGTGGAGACAAGGTAGACTGAGGGATGGGAGGAGGGGAAGAGGGGGCAGGAGGTTGTGTAAGTGACTCTTCCAACACGAGGCCACGGGGTGCTCGCTTTAAGTCATCGACGGAGACCCATCTGGTGTCCCTAGTGGACAGGTCTTGGAGGTGAAATTTGTTGCCTTGTTGAGTGAGGACGCGGTAGGGCCCTGTAAATTTGTCATCCAACTTTGAGGAACACGTATGGGAATGAGTAAAGACAAGATCGCCTACACTGATAGTGATAGGAGAGGGGGACTTATGTTGGCACTGCAGCATGTCCTCCTGAGAGGAAGCCAAAGTGGATTGGACGTACTGGTGGATTGTCTGGAAGTTGGCCAATTTTAGTTTAACATAATCATCCATGTTGTAGATGGGTTCTGGCTTTGAGGATAAGAGAGAGTATGGGAGGTCCTTGTCAAAACCAAAGAGGACGAAGAAGGGAGATTCAGCAATGGATGCATTGATGGAACTATTGATGGAGGATGCCACTTGGGGAATCCAGTCATCCCAGGACGAACTATGGGAGCCTAGATGTCTGAGGCACTCTAAGATTTTTCGGTTGTGGCGTTCTACAAGGCCATTGGAAGCCGGATGGTTAGGCACGACATTGCACTTACTGATATGAAAGTGGCGACAGATCTCATCTAGAAGGCTATTGTTGAATTCTGTACCGTTGTCAGTAAGAATGGTATGAGGGGTACTGAATGGGCAAATTACGTGATCTACAAAGGCACGGGCAACGCTCTTCGCGGTCCTGTCGGAGAGGGGAACGAGGACACAGTAGCGGGAGAAGTGGTCGACCGCTACGAACAAGTACTCAGCGCCAGATTCTGTGAGAGGCAGTTTTAAGAGATCGATTGAGACAGTTTCCCATGGTCGTGATGGGATTGGGTATTGTAAGAGAGGTGCTGGGAAGCCTGTTGATCCTTTGTGGCGGTGGCAGGAGAGGCAAGAGTCACAGTGGGCATTGATATTGCGGCGCATGGTTGGCCAATAGTATTTGAGACGTGCTTGGCGCAAGCATCGGTCTTTACCTGGATGGGAAGCTTGAGGAGTATTATGAACAATATGAGGAACCTTTGGTATCAGGGCAGTGGGGACAACAAGTTGGCGTACTTCGCGATTGGGCATATCTTTGCCTGTTAGCAGTGATTTCCTGTACAAGAGATCATCATCTAGCATGAACTCATCTAGTGATACTGGCAGAGTAGGTAAGGTCGAGGCATCGCCAGATTCTAGGAAATAAATGACTTTGGACCACATGGGGTCTTGGCGTTGAAAGTTTCGAACAACGTCTGACGTTAGTGTAGTGTTTTCAGTTACTTCAGGCTGCAGTGATGTTATAGCTGCTGCTACGTGACGTGACAGTGCGTCTGCGACTACATTCAACTTGCCTGGTACATATTGAAAAGTGGGATTAAAGTCCTGGATGATGATAGACCATCTAGCTAGTCTACCTGTTAGGTTGCGATTCTTGAACAAATCACATAGTGGAAGGTGGTCTGTTTGGATATGCACTGGATAACCATAGACTATATCTCTGAAATGTTTCAAGGACCAGATTACCGCTAGCGCTTCGAGATCTGTGACACTGTAGTTACGTTCAGCGGTTGTAAGGGTGCGACTAGCATATGCTATTAAGGCGCTTCCTTGATGCTTCATCGAGTTGCATCAAAACGGCACCAAGTCCAGTGCCTGAGACGTCTGTGCAGAGAAGGATGGGTGTGGTATAATCAGGGAACACTAGAATAGGGGCATTTACAAGAGCTGTCTTTAGCTTTTGGAAAGCCTGTGACTGGTCGTTAGTCCAAACAAAGGGCACATTCTGCTTGAGTAAGTGGGTCAGAGGAGCGGCGATCTTCGCGTAATCCCAGATAAAGCGACGATAATAGCCACTGAGGCCCAGGAAACTTCGTACAGCGTCGGTAGTGGTAGGTTCTGGGAAGTTAATGATCGCCTTAGTTTTATCCTCATTAGTATGAATGCCTTGTGCATCTACGACATGGCCTAGGAATTTGATTTGCTTTCACAGGAAGTCACATTTACTGAGATTGATTTTCAGGCCTGCGAGCTGGAGGCGTTCAAAGACTTGCTGGAGTTTGGTAAAATGATCAGGGATGGATTTACTCACAACAATTATATCATCTAGGTAAGCAAAAAGAGCGTGTCCCATCGTACCGCTGAAGACTGAATGGATAAGTCGCATGAACACGGAAGGAGCATTTCTCAGACCAAAAGGGAGTCTCTTAAAATGAAAATGTCCGGAAGGGGTTCTAAAGGCTGTGACTGGGCGAGAGGACTCCTCCATTTCAACCTGCCAGTACCCGCTGAGGAGGTCTAAAGATGAAAAGACTACGTTATTGTCACCAAGGGATTCTAGCAAATCAGTGAGGACAGGTAGCGGGAAACGGTCTGGAACGGTGACAGAATTGACCTTACGATAGTCGACTACTGGTCTAAGGTTGCCGTCCTTCTTTGGTACTAAGAAAAGTGGGCTATTCCATGGACTGACGGAGGGTTCAATAATGTCCTGGTCTAACATGTTCTGTACCATTTGATCTGTTTGCTTTCTCTGGCTGTGAGGGAATCGATACGCTGGTATGTAAATCGGCTGAGTTCCTGGGAGTAGTTCAATCGTATGTTTGACAAGGTCTGTTCTACCCATCGGTTCACCGGGTAAGGCAACCACGTTTCTGTACGAGGTCAGAAGGTCGAGGAGTTGAGGCGTATGTTCTGGGAAATCTGTGCAAGTGAGATGTGAGAGCATATCGGGTGAATGCGTCGGCGCAGATCCCGTAGAGTTAATAGTACATACACAGATTGGCGTATCATCAGTCTGAATAGTAGGAATTGAGGAATCCTGCCACACCTTTACGGCCGCTGGGTATACTAGGAAGTCTCCAATCTTTACACCACTTTTAAGTTTTAGTGGAGCATTTGTGACATTGAGCAAGTACAGGTAGCATAAACTGTCCTCTAAGACTGTACACCACGCTGACTCATAAGTCAAGCCATTCACACAACACGTCTCAGGTAGGGTTAGTACATCCATTCCTTCTTTCACACCGGCAACACAAACAGAGACTTTGGTGAACTCATGCGGTAACAAAATTGTGCACATATTCGTTACTGCACGTTTCGTCTCTGCGTGTTGGAGAAGATCATTCAGACTGTGTGAGGTAGGTAACTGAGACATGTCTGAGTCAGCAATAGTCTTGTCGGGTGAGGATGTAAGAGCCATGTTCGAGGGCTGAGATGATGTATCAGGAGATATTGAGGAATTTATGTCCTTGCTCGCAGTCAGTAAAGGAATGATCTCTGTATTCTCAGATGATGATAGTGGTGGTTTGGGCTGGGTTGGACTTTTTGGTAGTGATAGGGACAGAGGTAATTGAAGGACTGATTTGATCATAAGAACAGGACGGGGACATTCCATAGTGTAAACCGGGAATCCAGAAATGTCTATACTACCACAAGCAGGTAATAATGCAATGGAATGTTGTGCCATGGTGGAGAAACCAGTAAGGGCATCTGCGGGATACTGCAAGTCATTAGTGACATGAAATTCAATGAGGATAGGGGGCAAATCGCTGTGGAGTTTGACTTCAAGGGTGACTCTTCCCTTAACCTTAAACTCTGAGCCGTTAACACCACATAGGCGAATGTCTGGTGGTTCTAGGAAACTGACGTGGCTGTGATGGCGATGAATAATTTGTAAGGAATTTTCGGAGATGAGATTTACTATAGATCCTGTGTCCAAGAAGAATGACGTTGGTATGTCATGACTGCTTCCGAGAATGACTAAACCCGAGGATCTTATGGGACCTACATGGCGGATGGGGAGTTGGGTGTCTGGTTCTACGTGATATTGGTCTGATACGGGCGCGGCGCTTCCCCCAACTGTGGGGGGTTGAGGTAACGACATTCCTCAGTGGTGTGAGTCGTGCTTGATTTGTGGTATTTGCAGTGTGGACGACGTGAGCGGGAAGGCGTACGCTGCCTGATTTGGGAGTGAGGACGTCTGTATGTACGGTCGCAACTGGATGCTCGATCTCCATGATGACCACAGTACCAGCAAAGAATCGAAGATTGTCTGTTCCGTCGGGCGCTAGATTGATCACGGCCTACGGTAGGAGAGCGATGTGTGGCAGGTCTGCCGCGTGTGGTGGGACGGGAGCGAGATTGGTCTGGGGTAGTGGAGGTGTGACAGACTGAGGAGGCCAAGGGTTGAGTGGTGCCCTGACGCGTGTAGTTCGAACCTGTTCTTTCATGAATGGCTTTAGTGACCTGAATAATTTCATCTCCTGGATTGAAACCGATTTCCAAGGCTAGCTCTCGCTGTTTAGGAGTAAGCCAGTGAAGGAATCTGAGGTAACCAATTAAGTCAGCAAAGTTGGTGAGTGAAAGCATTGGAACGCCATTCTTGTCTTCTAACCATTTCGTGCCTACCAGTAATTGGAGCATTTCGCTACTAGTTGCTTTCATGGCGGCGGCAGCTTCGCGGAGCTTGGCATATTGCGCTGGGACGTGCAAGTCCTCATCTAGTTGGTTTAGGAGATTAATGAATCCCATGAGAGACGCGGTATTTGAATGCTGGCAACAAAGGCTGATGAGTTCCGTACGAAAATCAGCAAAGGTACGAATGCTATCGAAATGTCCTGCACGGATCACGGATCCGATGTCTGATTTACCGTGATGCAAGCGACCGAGGAGGTAAGGTACTTCGAGCGATTCCTCGGTAATTTGTCTATTATTTATTTCGGTTTCGACTTCTCTGAGGAAATCATAGACAGACCAAGTTGGGTCCTGGCCGGTAAATTTGGGACGATTGGCATCGTCGAGATAGATAGACTGTGGAGGGTTGGCCATAGCTGGAAGTGCAGAAGTGGCGGCAGGAGAGGTGTGGGAGAGAGAGAAGGTAGTGGCAGTTAAGGGCGAGCAAGACGGGGTATGAAGGGAGGCAGGAGAGGGAACGACAGGGGAAGGAGTAGAGGAAGAAGAAGGGAGTGTAGAGGCAGGAGTAGAGGAGGAGGTATCTGGATTTACGAGGGTAGGACGGGTAGTAAGTGATTCTGCGGGAAGTGAAACGGGAGTCTCAGGGACAGGGCGGTGGTACTCTTTGCCACTTCGTAAATGAGTGATTGTGTTAGAGTCGGCAGACGGGGTATGAGCAGGTGATGTTTCCGGGTCGAGAGGGCTGGTGGTAAGCGGTTGACGTGGAAAGTATGACATTTAATGCGGCAATGGAAGATGAAAGGATGAAGATGGATACATAGGTGGAAATTGTTACAGAACAGAGAAAGATAATGTACACTTTAAGTGAGAATACTAAAAAAATCACTACTGTCCCGTAAAGTTCCAGGTTCAAAACAAAAGAGTTAGGTAAAATTACAAGTTAAAGTTTAATGCTCAAACTAACAACAAAACATTCAGGACTCATAAGGATAATGTAATGGCAAATAAACAGGTTAAATATATGGTTAACTGCAATAGCCTCTATTAACGCGAAATTAGCAGGAGTAAATTTATCTAAGTCAGCCCTGATAAAATGAGATACCAGATAATACTCAGTGAATGCCAGATAAATTATTACAGATACAAACTATTATCAAAAATGACTGATATAAAACTCTACATTAATCACAAAGACCTCACTAGGCCTAAGAATCAACCATATGCTACACAATACAAGAAAAAATGCAACAACAGTGATACTCAAATTACACACAGCTGCTAGATGTTTGGAGATTTCTTGAGCACTCACAATAATAATATCTGTACAGGGGAGGACAGAGATGTGAACAAAATGAGGAGCAGATCTAAGTGGCCATGATGCAGAGACTGAGCTCATTATATAGGGGCCGGCAGAGCTTGATACAACTTGTAAGAAGGACGCGCAAATGAAGCCATGGGGACATAGAGTTGACAATCCCGCTCTGGACAACAGAAAGGACGACTTACTCTACTATAACGGTAGAAGGGGGGGACTGAGGCAGAACACGCTCGTGATCAAACATGCAGCATACTGTGCGTTAAAATTACACAAAGGATGATGAAATCATAGGCTATGTAACAAAATGTATAAATAACAATGAGAGAATGGAATACACTAGGTGTGAAAATGAATGAAGGTGCGGGGATGAATGGCTTAAATAAAATGCGAAGGATGAGATGGATAATAAATAACGTAGGTGAAGATGAAAACGGGGTAATAGAAATGAGATGGAATATTTACAATAACCAATCCGTAGAGAAAATCGAGGATAATCTCTATAGAAAGGAAAGATATACTATAGTTACACAGGAGAAATGGGAGTGTTGAGATGGACGACGTGCAGGGTGGCTGGGCGTAGCTGGGCAGGGGCGGGGCGGGGCGGGGCGGGGGGGCGGTGGAGAGACAGCTGGGCGGAGAGGAGAAGAGACGCCGCTATGAATCACCGGCAGGGAGTGGCGGTCTTAGGAGGCTCCGTAATGCAGACCAGATGCGGGCGACGGCGGAGGCCGGTGGTGGCTGGTGAGGCAGATGTCGGCGCAAGGCAGGTGTAGAGCTGGTGAGTTGCAGATGCAGAGAATGGTGGTGGGCAGGCAGCGGGCAGACAGTGATAAGTGGCACCGTGGGGGCAGGAGCTATGATGAGTCAGGAACAGGTGCTAGGAACAGGTGCAACAGGTGCGTAGGTCGGCGACGACGACACGTGCGGTCAGGAACAAGGCGTATGGGTGCGGTTGTTTGAAAGGTGAGCACTGGTGAGAAAAATGGTACACTCGAAAAGCACAGCCAAGGGATTATACCACTAGAGGCACGGAGGAGGGGCGAGGCTGGCAGATGCGAGGCGTCGTTGATCTTGTTGTATCACTAAAAATCCAAGGAGGCGGTCAGAATGTGATGGTTCGAAACACCGCTGCTACCAAATGTAACTTGCAATACTTTGGTGATAGAAACTCCGTGTACAAACAGCTAGATAAGGAGTTTATTACAAGCTCACAGTAAAACAGTCTGCCTGTGTCGGCTGTCTGCTAAGAACTGATGCAATAACGCCGTCTTCAGGTGTGGGAGAGCATGCTGACCTAGCAAATTTAGTGGGGGCATGTATGCATTGGGGGGGGGACATATATACATCGGGGGTAGACATATTGTGGAGGGGGTACAGGCTACCGGCCATCTCCTGTAGGAGGGTCAAGTGGCTACAGGCTGTCTCTTTAAGGGCACCTTCAGAGCGGCTTCTGGCCATCTCCTGACGAAGGTGGGAGCGGCTACCGGCCGTCTCCTTATTACCTCCAGAGCGGCTGCTGGCTTTCTCCTGTAGGAGGGTTGAGCGGCTACTGGCCGTCTCAGGGGTGCTGACTGGAGCTAGAGCAATAGCCCCACCCCGTGGATGTCGGTGGTCGGCTCGCCCGGAAGGTAGTCTCATTTTCCTGCTATGGTGGCGGCAGGCGAGCTCCGGATCATAGGGGCGCGCGGCTCGGGTGGACTTATGTTCCTGTCGCCCGAAGTCAGGTCGCGCTCTATTTACCCCTCCGTAGACTCCTTCTGGGAGTGTTGGGCTGTCCTCCGTGAGACTATACTGCATTTTATAGCTTTAAAATAGACCGCCTCATGATCGAGGGGTCTTTAGCTTGAAAAAATTACAGGAGTTACCATAACACAACAGTATAGCACACCAATGTATAAAGTTTAAGTGAGAGAGAGAGAGAGAGAGAGAGAGAGAGAGAGAGAAAAGGTCGTCGTGTTCGGTACAAAGAGAGAGAGAGAGAATGGAACATCGAAGTAAAAAGAAAGACATGAAAAGGAAGGATGGAATGAATAGGGAAAAAAGAAAGAAAGGATGTATAACCAGATAAAGGAATGAGGAAGAAAAGCAAGGCAAGGAGGGTTGAAATGCTTAAGGCAGGGTGAAAAGATGGACTGAGAGACGAAGTATGGAATGAATCAACTAGAAAGGGAGAAAGGATGGACAGCGAGATGGATACATGGAAAACAAAGAACAGATCAATGGATGAACGAAAAGGAAAAATGAATAAATAAGAATGACGGAGAATGGGACTAAAACAAAACAAGGGGTTTAAAGAAATCGTGATGGATGAGAGAGGATGGTTTGTTGATGAGTAAAGAGACTGGAAAGTATGTGGGATGGAATAACTGGAGTGAATGTAAGATGTGAATGGAAGTAAGTAAGGAAATAAAACAAGAGGGAACAAGGCTCTGGAAGTTATTTAAAAAAAAATGGAGAGACAAGGATAAAAATAAAGTGGAATAATGCAACAAGAGTGGAAGGAATGGAGAGGCTAAAAGACAAGTGGAAGAAGGAATAGAAATGAATAATGAAAGGAGGATACTAGGTGAGACGGAAAACACACAACGATGGAATATGCAATGAAGCAGAAGAGCACCGGTTGAGATTGTTTTCTTTTATGTGTCCGACTCTGAGCATAGGCTTCACAGCCTGCTCTCAAGGCCCAGTAGTCCTCCTACATACCATACACCTCTACATGTCACCACTTCGGCGCTAACACCCACCATCCTTATTAAATACATGCTAGGGCTTTCACACAGGACTGGTGTATTGGTATTAGCGGGAGTATTTTTTAGACATGTTGGCGGGTCTTCTGGTAGAGCAGTAAAGTCTGTTTTTATTATTCAAATCCTTATACTGTTCCCTGCCCCAGCGGGGATTTGAACCTAGGTCCGGTTGGACTGCTGGCCACCTCTCTATCGAGTGAGCCACCGCCTCCCCCATGGTATCGTTGGAAATAAAAACATAAATAAGTTTTGGAATGTGTAAAATTTGGACAGATGGTCAGTCGACAGACGTTAACAAAATCGTAAATGAAGAAGTGAAGAAATCATTTACTGATGAAATATGGGAGAAGAAAAATCTGAAAGAAAAATGCATGGAGGAGAAGAAGGAGTGGGAAGAAGAGGAGGTGGAGGAGGAAGAGGAGAAGCAGAAGGATGGGGAAAAAGAAGAGGAGGAGATCAAAAAGGAAGAGACGAGGAAGAGGAGAGGATGAAAGACGAACAGGAAGGGAGAGTGGAATTGGTTATTGTGTGCTTAGTCATGGACACATTCCTCCGCATTGTGAACCTTGTTCAAAATTACCGTCGCCTGATTGGGCTCGGGGTGACTTTGTGAGTTGTAAATCCTCACTACCAACACACACACACACACACACACACACACACACACACATGAAAACCATAAGTACATACATAATCTCTCCCATACACGTATCGAACTCGAACTGAAGCCAGTTATAAAGGCTTGCGAGGTCCCCCTTCTCTCTCTCTCTCTCTCTCTCTCTCTCTCTCTCTCTCTCTCTCTCTCTCTCTCTCTGAGTTTGTTTTATTAACGCTGAAAACTTTATAAGATCGTTAAGCACATGAATTCTCTCTCTCTCTCTCTCTCTCTCTCTCTCTGTTTTATTAACGCTGAAATCTTTATAAGATCGTTAAGCACATGAATTCTCTCTCTCTCTCTCTCTCTCTCTCTCTCTCTCTCTCTCTCTCTCTCTCTCTCTCTCTCACAGACGACCCTCCCCGATATATACCGCTATGGCCTGCGGCTGGCCCGTATATAATCCTGCCAACAAAGCTGAAACCGATACATAGCATTTGCATGAATACGGAGCTTCTTATGGAAGGTGGGCTTATCCTGTCGCTGCGCTGGATGTTTTTTTTTTTTTTTTTTTTTTTTTTTTTTAGCACATGTGTGAGGCTTGGGTATATGTTTGGATATTTACGTGTATGAAGAGGGAGACTGTAACTCACCGGGTCGGTCAGGATCATGTTATGGTAGTGTTCGTCAGCTTTTGACCATGCCGGAACAGAGCTGGGAGCTCATATGGTCCGATCTAAGGGCAAGGCTGTGACCTTTACACACGAACGCACCCATCCCCTTGCTCAAGGGGGACAGTAACCACCCACTTCGTCAGTGAAACTTTTCGCAACCTGAGCAAGGCGCGCACCCTCTTCTTACCAGCGAGAGCGTTACCACTGATTGTGTGTGTGTGTGTGTGTGTGTGTGTGTGTGTGTGTGTGTGTGTGGTGATGAAATGGGTGGAATGGGATGGGAAAACGGGGTGAATGAGCAAGTAAGGGAAGTAAAGGCCAGAGAGAGAGAAGTAGGTTTGGTATGGAATGAAAAATAGATAGGAGGAGAGTAAAAAGTGGAAGATGTGAACAAGAAGGGACATACGAGTATGTCTGGAAGAAAAGGAAATATGAAAGGATATTTCTCAACAGAGAGAGAGAGAGAGAGAGAGAGAGAGAGAAAGAGAGAGAGAGAGAGAGGAAAGAATGGAACACCGAAGTAAAAAAGAAAGGCATCGTAAGAAAGCATGGAATGAATAGGGAAAGAAGGAAGAAACGATGTACAACGAGATAAAGAGATGGGGAAGAAAGACAAGGCAAGGAAGGATGAAATGCATCAGGCAGGGTGAAAAGACGGACTGAGAGACGAAGAATGGATTGAATCAACTTGGATGCGAGAAATGATGGACAGCGAGATGGATGAAAGAAAAACAAAGATCAGAAGGAAGGAATGAAACAGAAGGAAAAAAGAATCAGAAAAAATAATCCTCATACTGGAAAATGGGAGTAAAACAAGACAGGGGATTTAAAGAAATCGTGATGGATGAGAGAGGATGGTTTATTGATGCGTAGAGAGGCTGAAAATAGTATACGCTGGAATAACTGGAGTGAATGTAAGATATGAGTGGAAGTAGTTAAGAAAATAAAACAAGAATGGATGACGGAACTGGAAGGTATTGAAAAAAAAAAATAATGGAAGAGACAAGGATAAAAATGAGGCGAAACAGAATATTAGTGAAACAAGACTAGAAGGAATGGAAAAGCTGAAAGACAAATGGAAGAAGGAATAAAACTGAACCAAGAAAGGCAGGAAGATACTAGATGAGACAGAAATCACAAAGGGATGGAATATGCAGTGAAGTACAAGAGTGTAGGGCGAGGATGGGAAATAGTAAGGGTGGAAGGAAAAACATTAATCAGTTTTGGAAAGTGTAAAATTTGGACGGATGGACTGTAGACGGAAGACAACAACAGTGTAAATGAAAAAGTGAAGACAAATATACCTGATGAAAAATGCGGAAGGAAAAATCTGAGAGATAAAAGCATGAAGGAGGAGCAGGAGTAGCAGTAGGAGGGAGAAGAAGAGTTGAAGTAGGAAGAGAGGGGGAAGAGAAGAGAATGAAAGAGGAAGAGGAGGGCAGGGGGTTATTGGTTTTTGTGTGCATGGTCACGGACATTTTCCTCCTCCATGTGAACCTTGTTGGAAATCACCGCTGCGTGTTGGACCCGGGGAGACTTTTTCCGAGGTAAATCCATACCCCTCACCACCGACACACACACACACACACACACACACACACACACACACACACACACACACACACACACACACACACACACACACACACACACACACACATGTAGACATGTATAGCGAAAGCAATACTCACGTACGTAATCTATCCCATACATGCATAAGCTTGAAGTGAAGCCAAATATAAAGGCTTGCGATCTCTCTCTCTCTCTCTCTCCATGACCCACCCACCCCGATACTCCCCGCTATGGCCCCCGCTTGTCCCGTTTATAATCCTGCCAACAAAGTAAAACCCGATCCGTAGCATTTGCATAATTACGAAGCGTCGTAATGGACGTGGCCTTAGCCTGTCGCTACGCTGATTATAGCCATGCTTTATTTAGCAGGCGCGTGAAGCTGGTGTGTATGTTTGGATATTTAGGTGTGCATAAGAAGTGGGAGCCAGTGTATGTGTGTGTGTGGTAAGTGGAATGGGTGGAATGGGATGGAAAAAAGGGGTGGAGGAGCAAGGGAAGAAAAAAAATACTAGAGCAGGGGTGGGGAACATCCGGCCTGAGAGCCGCAAGACCATTTGATTAGGTTCGCGAGGCAATTCATAAATGCAATTTCATAAACTCATGAACTAATATATATATATATATATATATATATATATATATATATATATATATATATATATATATATATATATATATATATATATATATATATATATATATATTACTGGGCTACAGTTGATTTTAAGTTGATAATTTTGTGTGGCCAGAGAATGAAATTAAAAATATCCTAATGGCCCTTAATTGGAGAATGGTTCCCCACCCCTGCACTAGAGAGAGAAAACTAGGTTTGGCATGGAATGAAAAACTGAGGGAGGGGAGAGTAAAAAGGGAGAAGAAGTGAATGAGAAAGGATATAGGGTTGGAAGAAGAGGAAATAGAAGAGGAAAGTTTGTCAGAAGAGAGAGAGAGAGAGAGAGAGAGAGAGAGAGTTGTTTGGTGCAGAAAGAAAGAAAGGAGGGGGAAAACCTAGCAAATTGGTATATTTGCCTCCATTCATTATGGCTTTGTGTGTGGAAGCGATAATGTGTGTGACTCTCTACATATATATGTACAGACGTCGGAATATGTTCGTTTCCTTTTTCTTGGACTAAGGTGTTTGTAACACTGCACGGTGGAGAGCTATCCCCTCCTCCTCCCTTTCTCATAGTCTCATACTCCCACCCAAACCCACCACTTTTCTCTCCGACCCCAGCCAGTACCCTCCATACTCTCGCTCACAGCCAGCTAGGGTTTACTGTACTTCAAGCACCTCTCTAATTAATTGAAGTCCGAACAACTAATAGTTGAATAAACTGTATCATAAACATCTCTTTCGAGCGCCATCTCCCACACATCTCGTTTCCCAAACGCTTCAGTCCCAAACACTTCAGTCCAACTATTTGACCCCGTGGAGCAACTTTGTCATGTTGCCGAGCCTGAGCCATAATAACCACGATAGGGTTACTCAGTGCGGATGGGTTCGATATCTTTATGAGAGAGAGATAATTCTACTCCCTTGACAATGCATAGGTATGAACCTTTCGAGTTTTTGTGGTAAATGAATCAGTATGTAGCTGATTGATTGATTGATTTTTCGTTTTGATGGCTATCGGCCATAATGTTGGCCATTAAGCCAATATGTCATACACTGTACACTGTATAAGCCAAAGTGTCATACACTGTATATACATATACACACTTGTACATATATGGAAACACAATATCCAGACAGTCCACAGCACAGAAGACAATCAGGAGCAGTAGAGCAGGAAGGCATGGGTAGCAAAAGTGACGGCTGGGACTAAACCGTGGAGGCAGCAGAGTCCGAGTCGGAACCTGCGGCGAGATGAGACTGCATGGCCCTGAGGGTGTAGGAAAGTATACGACACTCCTCAGGGTCGGTAACAGTCTTGAGGGACCCCCGGCGCAGCTCAGTGAAGTAGAGCAACGCCTGCCGGTAGTCCCCCTTGGAAAACTCTTGCTTGCCAGACTCCACTGGTGCCGTGTCCTCATGGTGGAGCAGCTGGTTCTCCAGTATCTCAAGGCCAAGAGGGGGAAGGGAGGAAAAGTCTCCCCAAGAGAGTTGCCAGACCGAACTAGAGGACCTGGCACTCTTCACTCCCTGGTCCGTTGATGATGGAGGAGGCACAGCAGGAGTCACCTCTTCAGATACAGGTGCATCAGAAGCAGCCTCAGGTGGAGATGAGGATTCGGCATCCCCAACTTCCATGGGAACCTCAGGTACGAGCTGAGAAGCAGACTGGCGGAAGACAGCATGCCCCAACAGCTGAATCCTCGTTGGTGGAGTGGAAGGCTGCAGCTGCAGCACCCGCGGTACCAAGGAGGTGGGGGTCGAAGAGGGTTGACGGTGACGACGAAGAGGACGAGGACAAGGAGCTCCCCTCCCAGGCCTCCTCTGTGCCATGGGTGTGGAAGAAAAAGACTCTGGGATGGATATGGCAGGGAGCCCGTTGGCCTGGAAAATGACGGGCAGGCGCCGAGCAAAAACCGCCATATCTCCCCCCAAAAAGGCCTTAGCAACCTCCACACACATGGTGATGATGGTAGAGGCAGAGGAGGCAGGAACATCAGATGGTGGCCGCCGCCGACGACGACGACGGGGGAGAGCATGGGGCGAGCCCCGAACTGCCTGGCCTGCAGGGCCGGTAACAAAGGCAGCTGTGGGGCCCTTAGCATCCTCCCGTATAACAAATTCTACCTCCTCGCCAGCAGCAACAGACGGCACAGGGTGGGCAGGGTTTGGGGCCAAGATGGAGGAGCGGTGGAGGAACACATCCCCCCCCGCATCCCGGCGTGTGATGAAGCCGTAGCCCTTCCGAACGTGGAACCACTTGACCTGCCCCACAATCTTGGCCGTCATGGTCCTCCTAGTGGATTTCTCAGCTGCTGGATCCTCTGCTGGAATGAGAATCTTGCTACCTCGAAGGCTGGTTTGTTTCTCCACCAGTCACTGTTCAAGCCAGACTCATCTTCTCAGGTCAGGAGCTGGATAGAAAGTCCCCTCAGCTGCTGGATTGAAAGTCTATTGACTGAGGTGCTAAGCTGTGGATGGAAGAAAACTCGGTCAGTATCCAGTCAGCCAATCATACCCGTGTTGCCTGTCTAGTTGCGACTTATTCTATCAGTATGTAGCGCTCTAGTCATCCTTATGTGCACGGTTTTCGGCAAATAGTTTAAATTAATGAGCCCCCCCTCCCTCCCTCTGTCTCTCTCTCATATATATATATATATATATATATATATATATATATATATATATATATATATATATATATATATAGGCTATATATTATCGGAGTGTGTATAGGCTAGTACAACAGCAATTTCTGGCGCTGGAGATCTATATCGATATCCCAGTGGTTGCAGCAGTTCTGGAGATCGCGAGAACGGCATGTCTCTTATCTCAAGGAGTCGTATCGCTTATATTATAGACTGGGGAGTTAGGTGGCAGGAGTGACATGTGTATAGAGATTCAGGCTTGTGGGATGGCATCAGCAGTTGAAAGAGTCAGCGTTACCAATACATACACACAATAATCCGTTTGATTGGTCCTCAAAATCACTAGATTATTGCTAAATGGCATAAAATGCTGGAATCTCTATAGACAAATGGATGCACCCCCTACAATATAGAATAAGATGGCTTAATTCCATCGAAAATAGCTAGCATTCATGTCATTCGATGTCACATTTTCTGCTAGTTCGAAGTAATTATTTCTAGATCTAGTGGTAATTGAGCTACTGTACACTGACAACCATGCACACGGTCAGTGTAGGGAAAACTAGAGCAGCGAGCGGGAGGGTGTCTGCGCGAGACTCTGGCTGGTGATGATATGAGACACATAATTATGCCCGCAGATATGAGGAACAGATAAGGACCAACTGTAGGGTTTCGTGCGACAGCTCCACCCACATCCACACCCTTGTCCTTACCAATGGAAATTAATAACGTCACCGCAACTGATAAGGCTCGATATCCCAATGGCCCTTGATCACCAGTACACTCTATACGTATGTGGTGTGTGTGTGTGTGTGTAAGAGAGATGTCTACTACCGCAGTATTTAATCACAGCAAATTTATTCTCTCTCTCTCTCTCTCTCTCTCTCTCTCACACACACACACACACACACACACACACACACACACACACACACACACACACACACACACACACACACACACACATGCAAACAGTGTAGTAAACCTTTTCCTAACTTGGTTTATGATATATACTGTACTATAAACTGTTAGTTGTTCGGGCTACACATTGAGAGGCGCTTGAAGTACGGTAAACCCTAGCTGGCTGTGAGGGAGAGTAAGGAGGGTACCGGGTGGGGTTATGGGGTCGGAGAGAAATGTGGGGGGTTTGGGTGGGAGTATAAGACTGAGGAAGGGAGGAGGAGGGGATAGCTCTCCACCGTGCAGTGTTAGAAACACCTTAGTCCTGAGAAAAGGAAACGAACTTATTCCGACGTCTGTACATGTGTGTGTGTGTGTGTGTGTGTGTGTGTGTGTGTGTGTGTGTGTGTGTGTGTGTGTTGGGAGTAGGACTGGGTTTACTTTCCACAAAGCTTTCCTGGGTCCAAAGGCCGTCTTATTCCTTTTAGCGGCAGTGATTTCTTGCATTGCCCAGCTAGCGGAGGAAAATATCCATGATCTTGCATACAATACCCAGTACTCTTCATCCCCTCCGCTTCCTCTTTCACCCTCTCCTTTTCTTCCCCCTTTCCTCCTCCTTCTCCTTCTCCTCTGTCTTCATACCTTGCAGTTTCATTTTTTTCCGTCTCTGGCTCGATCCATCATTACATATCATTCTCCTTTGAGTCATCTTTCTCCTCCTCCTTCTCCTTTTCCTGAATGCTTGTATGTTTAGCTTCTTTCTTCTTCCGTTTTATCATTGTTTTTTTTTTTTCTAGTCTTCACTTATATTTTCATTTTCGTTCACTTCCGTCTATTGTCCATCCATCCCAATTTTGCACTTTCCAAAACTGCTTCTTGCTTTTTTTTTGTTTTCCGTCATTACCATTACCATCCTTACCCTATTCTCTTTTGCATCACTGCAAGTTCCGTTATTATTTTATGACTTCTATTTCTTCTAATATCTTCTTTCATTGCATGCTTCATTTTTATATATCCTTCCATTTCCTTTCAGTCACTCCATTCTTTCCCATCTTGTTTCACTAATCTTCTATTTTGTTTGTTGTTCATTCTTATATTCTATCTTCCATTTTTTCCTTTTTCTTCTAATATCTTCTTTCATTGCATGCTTCATTTTTATACCTCCTTCCATTTCCTTTCAGTCACCCCATTCTTTCCCATCTTCTTTCACTAATCATCTATTTTGTTTGTTGTTCATTTTTATACTCTATCTTCCATTTTTCTGTTAATTCCATTCCCCTTGCCCCCCCCCCTCCTTTTTTTTTATTTCTATCTCTACCTCCATTCAGATCTTAAATCCATTCATATTTTTCCGGCTTACTTCCTTCCAGTCTCATTTTCTATCCACAAACCATTCTCTCTTATCCATCATGATTTCTCCAAATCCTCTGTCCTGCTTTACCTTCATTCTCTAGTCTCATTCTTCATAGTTTGTTTTTCCTTTTTCATCCATTTCTTCTATCCTTTGTACTCCATCCATCCATCTCACTGTCCACCCTCTCTCCCTTCCTTGCTCATTCATTCCATCCTTCATTTCTCAGTCCCTTCTTATTCCCTTCCTGGCTCGAGCATTCCATCCTTTCTTACCTTGTGTTTCTTTTCCATCTCATTATCTCACTGTACATTCTTTACTCGCTCCTACTTTATGCATTCCTTGCTTTTTTATAATGCCTTTTTTCTTCATTTCTGTGCCCCACTCCCTCCTGTACCTCGCCTCTCCTTGGCTAGTCATTCCAGACCTGGTTCTGTCCTTGTATTTAAATTATACTCTCTCTGCTTTCCATATCTTCTTACAGATATCCTTGTCATTCTTTCATCCGTCTCCATTCCCTTTTCACCCCATTCCACCCATCTTTCCATCCATTTCCTCCATCAGTTCCACCCCTTTCTTCCCTTTCTCCAACAGTTCCATTCCTTTCTCCACTAGCAGCATCCCTTTCCATTCCACCTCCTCGTTGCATCTGCATGTGTAACCTCGCCTTCCTTATCCTTCATCAACTCCCTCCCTTTCTCCATCCAGTTCAACCCTGTCTCTTACCTTTTAGCTGGCTACACACGCACTTTTCATTCTATCCCTCTGTCTATCCATTTCAGTCTCTAACTTCTTCTGCTCCATCTATTTCTGTCTTCATTCATTCCATTCCCTCATTCTTCAGAACGACATCTCCCAGATTATGGAAGAAGAAAAGTCGACCTATACTATACTCATGGGAGATTTCGATGTTAAAGTTGCAAATCGAAAAATGGAGAAGCATGTATGGGAAAATTCGAAGTGGGAGAAAGGAATGACAGGTGAAATGGTGGTAAATTTTGCTGAAATGTATAGCATGAGAATAATGAACCCATTCTTTCACAAAAATATAAGGAAAAAATGGACCTGGAAAAGTCCAAATGTAGAAAAAAAGAATGCGATTGACTTCACTGTAGCAGATAAAAATAACACGATCATAACTGTCACAGTTATCAGCAAGGTAAATATAGGAGGTGACCATAGAACGGTGGTTTTTAAGCCAGATTCAGTTTCAGATATGAATGAAAGAAGCCGATTTCAAATAATAAAATGCCCAATAAAAGTAAGCAAAAACAAAACAAACTTTCAGTTAGAGATAATGATCAGATTTCAGGCTCTAGATTATGCTGAGTGTAACACTGATGAATCGAACGATAGACTAACAAAAATGCTGAGAGAATCAGCGGAGTTAGTAGGGAAATCCAATACAACCAAAGTCAACAAGTATTCAAAAATGACCCTCAAGCTCATGCAAAGAAGAAATGGTATGAAATTAAAAACAAAGAAAAATGAAATTGAAAGAGAGGAATTAAATAAGCTTATGAACAGGAGACAAAGAGAAGAAGGAAGAACGAGAAACATCAACTCAAAGAAACTATCAAAAGAGGAAAATTTTGAAACAGGTCCAAAGTAATTTGGCACTAGGAAGGCAACAAATTATACCACTGGAAGGCCAAAAAAGTGAAGTCATTAAATGCAGAATTAGGATGGTGAAGAGAGTTGAAGAATTTTACACACAAAAAAAAAATGTATGCATGAAAGACAACAGTACTAATATCTAGCTTTTCAGTCGGGAAAAGTGAAATACCTGAGGAAACACCAAAGTAAACATTTCTCTTAAAAATATGAAAAGAGCGAAGGCCCCAGAGGAATTTGAAATAATAGTAGATTTTCTATCGGATGCAGTGGAAGTACACAGCAGGATGGCCTACTTACTTATTCTGTGCATAAACAAGAATAAAATTACCAAAACATGGTGTACTGAAATAGCTGTTTTCCTTTAAAAAGAAGGCAGCTCAAAAGATCTTAGTAACTATCGACCCATTAGCTTATTACCAGTTATTTACAGACTCCGCACTAAGTCCACATGATCAGAATATATAACAACAAAGTTGGATGAAAACCAACCTCGTGAACAGGCAGGATTCCGTAGCGGGTATTCGACTACTGGTTCACTACACAATGAATCAGCTGACTGAGAAAGCTACAGAGTATAACTAGAAGGACACTCAGTGGGTTGCATCTCTCTTACAAGGGCAACGTAATTTCCAAACCGCTCTTCAAAATGGGGTAGGTTTTCTCATCATTAAAAAGGGTTTCACAAAAATGTTTTTCGGATCCTGAATCTATAATGATCTGAATCGGACCCAAAAAGTTAATCGATTGTTTGCTGGACATGGGCTGTCTACCAACCAAATTGGGTCCAAATATATCTTTTAGCTTGTGAGTAATCCTGCTAATTTATAAACAATTTAACAAACAAACAAACAGGGATAAAAACATACTCTCCTTGTCGAAGAGAATGAATCACTGTGCTTAGATTTTGTTGATTATGAAAAGGTTTCGACTCAGTGGAGCACATAGCAATTATCAATTCACTGGAGAAGAAGGAGTAAATGAGGAGATCTAAAAACTGTTTGAAAACATTTAAAAATTGGGAACGGCTACAGTTAAATTACACAAAGATTCAGAAAAAAAAAATAAGACTGAGAAGAACCTGCGTTAGGGACATGCAGTTTCACCAAAAATATTTACAGCATGCCTTGAAAGTATTTTCAGAAAGCTTGAGTAGGAGAACAAAGGAGTAAACATACAGTAGACAGAGAAAATCTAACTGTTCGAGATTAGGGGATAACATTGGCCTGATCTCGGAAAAAGCAGTGACATTGCAAGAAATGTTACATGATCTAAATAAAGTCTCAAAGTAAGGTTATGTATGAACCAGAATAAAATTAAAGTAATGTTTAATCCAAGTGCACCAGAAAGCCCCATCACAATAAGCAAAGAAACTCTTAACCTGAGGCATCCCATCGACGTACGGGTACATCACAACATTTTGTCACAGCTAGTCCCGTCGACGTATTGGTACATCGTGCAGTTGCAAGGTTCATAATTTGCACAATTTTAAATTTTTGCTCTCGATTTTTCATATTTTTACATGGGACACCTTCTTCTATTCCTCTGCAAGATGCCACGCAGAGACAATGCCTTACACCGCATAACCTCCCCCGCACTGCACGCCATTGTCTCGGCAATTCACCTGTTACCGGTGACCTCGCCAATAAAGATATTCAGAGTCAGAGTGATTCCCCAATCGATGACAATGTGGAGAACAAAGTTTACATAGCATTAAAGGAAGAAACAGTCAGAAATGATGATCAGATAATGCTGCCAAAAAAGGTCAGGTATGTTGATGAGTTAGTGAGTGAAACAATGCTTATAATGCCTATATTACTGTTTGAAAACCAATATACTCTTGTACTACATATAAATTCGTACCAAATAATTAAAAAAATACCGTTTATGAGTGGTGTGGAAGAATTACCCTCCCACAGAACTCGTTTTCTTTGGAGCCAGCCTGATAGAAAACCCAGTAAGGTAAGGAGGTAATGCTACCTGTATCGAGTATTTTAAACATCAGGTGAGCGATTTCTCTATGAATTTTCGATGTTTCTCATCAAAAGCGGAGGTTTTAGCCAACAAATTTTTTTTTTCCAAAATAGCTCGGGATTGGGGGGTGTCGGAGGTGCGAAATAGCTCGGGACACGACGGGTTAAAGAAGCTGAGGAGTACATTTACTTGGGGCAAATACTACAACTAACAAAAGACCATGATTGTGGAATAAAATGACGCATTACAATTGGACAGAAAGCTTTCGATAAACATAGAGACAAATTGACAAGTAGATTGTCAATATGTATGAAACAAAAAGTATATAACGATAGAATAATTCCAGCTCTGACATACGGTTGTGAGACCATGGGACTGAGAAGTCAATGGAAATCAACTGATCTGTTCTCAAAGAGCAATGGATAGGTCAACGTTGGGGAGTATCTTTAAGACATAGGAAAAGATCAACTTATGTGAGAGAGCTGACTAAATTCAAAGACATTATTAGAACTTATAAAAGAACAGTAATGGAGGTGAGCAGCCATGTACCATGAATAAAGGATAAGCAATGGAAGAAAAGGCAAAATGACTGGACTCCAAGAGATAGTAAGCGTCACAGAAAAGGCCAAACAGAAGGTATAGAAATGAGACTGAAAACTTTGCAGGCTAAACGTGGTAGAGATTCGATCAGTCATATAATTTTTGGAACACGTTGGGGGAGGGGTTTGTTCAGCAGTGGACCTCCAGTAAATGATTATATATATATATATATATATATATATATATATATATATAT
>NC_137012.1:8747592-8757592 GCF_032717465.1 Coenobita brevimanus
CAAATGCTAAGGAGGCTGAATCTCAGGCTCGTATTCAGGAGGCACAGGCAAGGGGCTCAGGCACAAATTGAATTAGCTAGGATTCAGGCAGACCATAAGTATGGCATGAAACAAGGTGGAACTGGATCATCTAGCTCTGATGATTTTGATGTGGCTAAAAATGTTAAACTTGTCCCTCCTTTTAATGAATCTGATTTAACAAAGTATTTTCAGTTGTTTGAGAGGGTAGCTACAGGTTTTAATTGGCCCAAAAAGTATTGGCCAGTACTCCTTCAAACTGTTCTCACCGGTAAAGCTCATGTAACTTATGCATCTTTGCCTCAGGATCAATGTGATAATTATGATGTAGTTAAGAGCTTGATTCTTAAGGCCTATGAACTTGTTCCTGAAGCCTATAGAGTAAAATTTAGGACAACTTATAAGCAAGATAAGCAATCCCATGTTGAGTATGCAAAAATCAAAGAAGATCTGTTAGAGCAGTGGTTAAATTCTAAGACTGTGGATTCTGATTTTGACAAATTTAAGCAGATGATTTTGCTGGAGGATTTCAAAAGGTGTATTAATAAGGATGTAAGCCTATATCTTGATGAGAGAAGAATAGATAATATGTCTGATGCTGCAGTTTTAGCTGATGAATATGTTCTCACTCACAAGAGATATTCTAGAGAAAAAAGGAAAGCTGAGAGTAAATACGTTGCCTCTACTCAGAGTACAGGTAACAGGAAAGAGAATAAAGATGATGTTTCTCAGGAAGTAAATACCAGCTTCACCTCTAGATTTCAGAAAAGTAAATGTACTTATTGTAGTAAGCTTGGTCATACTACGGAGAAATGTTTCAGGAGACAACGTGATGTGAACAAAAGGGAGTCTTTAAATATTCAGTCAATTGGTCTAGTGTCCACCCTTGAGAGTTCCCAGAATTCTTTAACTGAGTTAACTGAACCTGCTTTGAGGGGTAAATTAAATTCTCATGATGGAGCTCCTCTTTTGAGCAGTAACGTGGGTGACACTCTCAAGAGTTCATGTGCTAATTTCCTGTCTGATGGTTTTGTCAGTCCTCTGGACAGTAATGACAGGAAATCAGTTAAAATATATCGTGATACAGGTGCTTGCCAATCCCTTATGCTGACCAGTGTTCTAGGCTCTAATGTTAATTCCTCTGATGAAACTGGAATCTTACAAGGTGTAGGGAATAATTACTTCTCTGTCCCTCTGTGCAGAGTGAATTTAGAGTCTGGTTTTGTTAATGGTTCCGTTATGGTTGGGTTGGTTGAGACATTCCCAATGTCAGGTGTAACTTTCTTACTTGGAAATGATATTGGTGGAAGTCAAGTGTGTCCAGCTCCTCAGTTGTCTAGTGAGCCAGTGGCTGCGACCCAGGATTGTGATGTCCCTGATGTGTTCTCTGCATGTGCTGTCACTAGGGCTAAGTCTAAAGTTACTGGTGACTTAGAGGATAATGATGATGATGATGTTATCCTAGCTGACACTTTTCTTGCTAATTTGGACCACCACCAGATGAGGCAGTACCCCGTAGTGTTGATAATTTGTCTCGTCAAGAGTTGGTTGAGTTGCAGGTTGCTGACCCTGAGTTGAAAGGTCTAGCTAACTCTGCTTGCAGTGAGGAAGAGTCAGCTGGTGCTTCTACTTGTTATTATATAAAGTCAGGAGTACTTATGAGGAAGTGGAGACCCCCAACAGCATCAGCCGACTGTGAATGGGAGGTTGTACATCAAGTTGTCATCCCTTGTGTTTGTAGGCAGGATATCATTAGAGTGGCTCATGATTCCAGTTTGGCAGGACACCTTGGAGTGAGGAAGACTGTGGCACGCATTTTGAAACACTTCTACTGGCCAGGTATCTTCAGGGATGTTTCCTGATATTGTAAGTCTTGTCACACCTGTCAAGTTGTGGGGAAGTGTAATCAGACCGAAAAGGTTGCACCTCTAGTTCCCATTCCTCCTTTTGAGGCGCCATTCACCCGTGTGTTGGTGGATATTGTGGGCCCTCTTCCTAAGACTTCTTCAGGATTTTCTTATGTATTGACCCTGATTGATATGGCTACTCGTTATCCTGAAGCCATTCCACTTAGAAATATCTCAGCAAAGAACGTGGTTAAGGAAATGCTAGGGTTCTTCACAAAGTTTGGTCTGCCCAAGGAGGTACAGTCAGACCGGGGAAGTAATTTCATGTCAAATGTTTTCAAGCAGTCTCTGAAAGAGTTGGGCATCACCCAGATCACGTCTTCAGCTTACCATCCCCAGACCCAAGGAGCGTTGGAGAGATATCATCAAACACTCAAATCGATGCTCAAGAAATACTGTTTGGAACATCAGAAAGAATGGGATAAAGGTCTTCCATTCGTTGTATTTGCCGCAAAAGAATCTCCAAATGAATCACTGGGCTTCTCACCCTTTGAACTACTGTTTGGCCATGAAGTGAGAGGACCCCTTAAGCTACTCAAGGAATGCTGGCTGTCGGAGGAAGATGACGTCAACCTGCTGGAGTATGTGATGAAGTTCAAAGAACGGCTGTCCACTGCTTTACAGCTGGCGAGAGAGAATTTAGGAGCTGCTCAGGAGAAGATGAAGATTTGGTATGATAAGAAGTCCAGGTTACGCCACTTTCAGCCAGGAGATCAGGTTTTGATTCTGCTATCGGTGCATGGGCAACCTCTTCAAGCCAAGTTTAGTGGTCCTTATTTCATGGAGAAGAAACTCAGTGATGTCAACTATGTCATCGCCACACCAGATCGTAGAAAGAACAAGCAACTTTGTCACATCAACATGCTAAAGTTATATCACAGGCGGGAAGAAAATAACCCAGTCTGCACTGTAGCTGTTCCACCCGAGTCTGCAAGTGAAGTTCTCCCATGCAGCATGAGCCTGAGTGATAGTTTGGGGAAGAATCCTGATATCATGAATGATCTCCAGACTAAGCTTTCTCATCTAGCTCCCGAGGAAAGGCAGGAGTTTTCGGCATTACTGCAGGAGTACCCGCAAGTGTTCCGTGCCACTCCAGGAAGAACCACTGTGTTGATGCATAATGTCGATGTTGGAGACGCAAAGCCAATTAAACTGCCTCCTTACCGTGTGAACCCAGTGAAAGTTCCTCTCATCCAGAAGGAGCTTGGCTACCTGTTGGACCACAAGATGATTGAGCCCTGTCAGAGCGAGTGGAGTTCTCCTGTCACTCTAGTCCCTAAGCCAGGTGGGTCACAGCGGCTTTGCATCGACTACAGACGTGTTAATCAGATAACCAAAACAGACACTTACCCTCTCCCTCGCGTGGAAGATTGCATAGACAAGATCGGAAAGGCTAGGTACATAAGTAAGTTTGATTTGTTAAAGGGATACTGGCAAGTACCTATGACTGAACGTGCTAGGGAGATCTCATGTTTTGTAACACTAGGAAAGACTTTTGCATGTTCTGTAATGCCATATGATATGAAGAATGCACCAGCCACATTTCAGAAGCTCATGAATGTTGTAACAGAGGGTTTGGCAAGGTGTGTTGTTTATACTGATGATGTATTAATCTTCAGTGACAACTGGAAAGATCACCTATGCCATGTCAGTAAATTTCTTGAGCGTTTGGTTCAGGCTAATCTTGCAGCTAATTTATCAAAGTGTGAGTTTGGTCAAGCTAAAGTTCAGTACCTTGGGTACGTAATTGGTGATGGACATGTTGTACCACCAGCAGCTAAGGTTCAGGTTATAAGTGATCTTCCCAGACCTAAAAGTAGGAAAGAGCTACAAAGATTTTTGGGAATGGTAGGTTATTACAGGAGATTTGTTCTTAACTTTTCAATTCTTGTATCACCACTTACAGACCTACTGAGAAAGGGAGTTAAATTTGTCTGGACCGATAACTATGAATCCTCTTTCAGCAAACTTAAAGCTATCCTATTAAGTCAGCCAGTGCTCGCTACTCCAAATTTTGCTAAGCCTTTTAAGATGGCTGTTGACGCAAGTGATACAGGAGCTGGGGCTGTTTTGCTGCAAGAGGATGATCAGGGTATTGAACACCCTGAGTGTTCACTTTGAGGTGGAGTGAACTTCTTACAGTAAGAAGTTCACTCCTCCTCAAAAGAACTACTCAGCTATTGAGAAAGAGCTTCTGGCCTTGATTTTGGGTTTACAGCATTTTTCATTTTATTTGTGTTCTGGTTTTGACCCCATAGTCATTTATACCGATCATAACCCACTGAAATTCCTTAGTAAGTTTAAAGATAAAAATCAGATATTGACAAGATGGAGTCTACTTCTTCAGGAGTATTCATTAGACATACAACATGTCAAGGGGAAAGAAAATGTTATTGCAGATTGCTTATCTAGACTTTAGACAGATTGTTTTAGAGTAATAAGAAATTTCCTTTGTAAATTTCTTTTTTATTGTGGGGAGGTGTTACATAGTCTATGATTTCATCATCCTTTGTGTAATTCTAACGTACAGTATGCTGCATGTTTGATCACGAGCGTGTTCTACCTCACTCCCCCCTTCTACCCTTATAGTAGAATAAGTCGTTCTTTTTGTTGTTCAGAGCAGGAGTGTCAACTCTTTGTCCCCTATGGCTTCATTTGCGCATCCTTCTTACAAGTTGTATCAAGCTCTGCCGGCCCCTATATAATGAGCTCAGTCTCTGCATTAATGGCCACTTAGATCTACTCCTCATTTTGTTCACATCTCTGTCCTCCCCTGTTCAGTTGTTATTATTGTGAGTGCTCAGGAAGTCTCCAACCATCTAGCAGCTGTGTAATTTGAGTATAAGTGTTATTGAATTTTTTCCTTGTACTGTATAGCATGAGGTGTTAATTCGTAGGCGTAGCGAGGTTTTTGTGATTAATGTAAGGTTTTTGATGTCAGCCAGAAATGATATTATTTTGTATCTGTAATAATATATCTTGCATTCACTGAGCATTATCCGGTTTTCTCATTTTATCAGGGCTGACTTAGATAAATTTACGCTTGCTAATTTCGTGTTAATAGAGGCTATTGCAATTAACCATATATTTAACCTGTTTTTTTGCCATTACATTATCCTTATGAGTCCTGAATGTTTAGTTGTTAGTTTGAGCATTAAACTTTAACTTGTAATTTTACCTAACTCTTTTGTTTTTAACCTGGAACTTTCGGGACAGTATTCTCTGTTCCATAACAATATATATATATTGCAAGGTGCACAGTGCAATGGTGTGATAATGGCTTCGTTAATTATAATATAAAGAACAGAACTGACTGACCTGGCATCTGAAGACAAAAAAAATAGCTCCAGATTTTTAATGGAAAAAAGGTTACTTGCCTATAAAAGGCGTGGCGGTCGAGTCAGGCCTCTGATTGTACTCTCCTGACCATACACCGACAGCAAATTTCGGTTGCCCACTTTGCTCACTCGCTCTAAATAATCACAGGAGCAAGAACAACAACAGCAATGATATATTAATCATTATTATCATCATCATCCGGACCTCCTTTCCCACCCTAGGGCAGGTTGAGGAGTAACAAAGTCCAGACAGCCTAAGTTTGCCTGTTTCAATGGGCCACATTTTCATTCACTCATCATTCAATCCCACGGAGTCCTGGTTCCATCGGATAGGCCCCCCCCCAAAAAAAAAATCACTACTTTTTGTAGCCTCACATATACCTATCTGCCAGAGTCAATCCGCACTCTGTCACGTTAAAATGGAGTGCCAAATCCCTGGCTATGCGCCTCTCGGCGCAAAATTCATTCAGCCAGCTCTGTCTCTTGTCAGTTCCTTAGCCTCTCCAAATCCCATACCTCACTTTCTCACGCACATATCTACCATATCCCTCCACCTTCTTGCCTACTTCTCCTCCTCCGTCCTTCAGATTCACTCCAATATACCTTTTTCACCTCTCTATTGTCATCCATCCTCTCCACATGACCAAACCATCTCAGTACACTCTCTTCGATTCTGGTGCCCTCAGATCTCCTCACTCCACATCATTCACAAATCACACTATTCCGTATCCTATTCACTCTCTGTACTCCACATACATTCCTCAGCAATACCATCTCCACTGCTCTTACTCATGACTTCTCATTTTCATGCCACACCATAGTCTCACATCCATATGTTAAAGATGGCACTAACAGTCCTTCATGTAAGCCTCGCGCAGCTGCAACACTCAGGCCTTGCTTTCTCATATAAGCCTTCATAGCACCAGCTACTTTCCTCCCTTGTCACTTTACTTTCCAGTAGATTTCCACATTGTCCTCTCTTTTCTATCATTGTACTCAAGTATTTGAAATCTCACCAATTCCAGTCTCTCTCCATTCACTGTTACATCACACTGGGAGTCACCCTTTCTCTCAGTAACCATTACTTTACTCTTTTCTACATTTACTGTCAAGGCACGATGCTCACAGACATCTATAAAACACCGCACTAGTTTACCAAGCTCTTGCCCGGTATTTGCAAGTAGCACTGCATCATCAGCATACAACAATTATTTATGAGATATTCTATACATCATCATTCGTTACCAACGCCATCGTCTCTCCATTATTCGTGTTTTTACTTCTTTCATCACCCCATCCATATATATATTGAACAACCATAATCTTTTGACAGCACCTAGCAGCTTACCATCTACACCGTACATGCGCAAAACCTTCCATAGTCTTTCTCTGTCTACTTTGTCGTATGCTTTTTTCGGATCCATAAATGCCATAAAAACCTAACAGTTCTTCTCAAGCCTTCTCCACTATCTGTCATACTGCAAATATTTGATCCACACATCATCTGCCACTCCTAAAATCACCCTGCTGGTCACTCACTAGAACTTCTAATATCTCTCTTACTTTTTCTATGACAATTCTTCCATAAACCTTCCCTACCACACTCAGTAGACTTTTGCCACGATAATTCTTGCACTCACTTAGCTCATATTTATTTTTGTACAGGGGTACAATGACTGTCATACTGTCCACTCTATTGGACACAGTTTCACTCATCCATGTCTTCTTTTATATCTCCAACATGCTCTTCATTCCGCTCTCTCCACTACAATCAATTATTTCTGCATACACCTTATCAACCCCACCTGTTTTCCCATGTTTCAAATGTGTCACAGAGTTTTTCACCTCTGCGAATGTCACGTTTCCTGGCGCTGCATACCTTCTCTGTACACCCCAAAAATCAATAATGTTAACTGTCGCTTTGTTTTCTCCATTATCATTCATCAGACTTTCAAAATATTCTTTCCATCCGGTCCTTACTTCTTCCCCATGGGTTAATAATTATAATCTACCACTTACATATTCACATTTTCACAATTCTTTCCACTGTCACTTCTATATTCCGTACCTTTTTCCATTTTAACCTCCTATATCAGGAGTAATTTGCATTCACTTTCCTTCCTAGATCATCATTTACCTCCTTCTTTTTCCTCTGGACTAGTCTCTCTACGTGCTTCGTGATCTCAATATATTCATTTCTTTTTTCAACTGAACCCCTGTACTGTATCCACTCCAGCCACTTCCTCCTCTTTTCCTCCACTGCTCTCTTAACCTCTTCATCCCACCATGCCGTACCTTTCTTCTTTGTTGTTACCCTTGCCACACTACACACCACTTTAGTATTCTTAACTAAGCAATCCCTATATACATTCCATAAGCTGTCCAGATCCATTTCATTCCAAATCATTGATTCTAATTCCTCCCTTTGGCCCTGTATTCATCTCCCATTTCTTTGATCATCAACTTCTCGACTTTCAGTATCTTTCCCGGACAGCTCCTCTCTCTCTTGGTCCACCTCACACCTCTCAGATTGATTATGCATACCATAATCATATGATCTGACAAACCTCCACATCTTCCTGTCACTGCCCTCCTATCAGCAACTCTACCCACCATTGATTTCTCTATGAACACGTAATCAATCAGGCTCCTTTCATCATGATCTCCATTCCCTCTATACCACTTATAGTTACGTGCATCTGTGTGTTTAAAATATGAATTACAAATGCACAATCTCCTTTCATGACACATGTGCCTCAGTCGCTTCCCATTATCATTCTCTCCTGGTACTCCATCATTACCCACTATATCATTTACAGGACCAGTGCCTACTCTACCATTCATAGTGCCCATTACAATCACTTTATAACTCCTGGGCATTTCTCCTACTACTTCATCCAGCTAATTCCAAGACCTTTCTTTCTCTTACTCCTGTCATCACAAGGTGCATATGCTACAATGACTGCCACTTCCACCTTCTGAAACTTGAACTTGACACACATACATCTCGAGCTGACACATTTGTAATATCTCATTCCATTCTGCCACAATTCTTCCATCAACAAAACAACTCCTTCCTTGCATCTTCCTCACCCATTCATGCCGAACCTTACACACTTCACATCCTCCCACTCCTCCACTTCACACCCTTTCATCTTAGTTTCACGGAATGCCATCACGGCATATATCACACTATTGAACACATTCACCACTTCCAGCCTCTAACTCTACTTATTCACTCCTCTAACATTCCACATGGCCATGCGAATCTACCCATTTGGTTGGGGCCCCAGGCAGATATTGGGCCCTCCGAGGCTCTCCAAAATGATTGCCATAGTTTAGTAATTTTAGAAGAGGGTATCTGGGGAACACTTAACCTGGCAAGAAACCCAGGTTATATAGTTTCCATCGAACGTAGTAAATACAGTAGTTTCCTGGGCACAGGAAACCATTTGGCCTGTCACTCAATGTTGAGACCATAAGGTAACAGAGTGAGTGGATGATGGGCGTCCCCACCTACCACAAGAGTAATAATAATAATAATAATAATAATAATAATAATAATAATAATAATGATGAAGATGATGATGATGATGATGATAATGATATTAATAATAATAATAATAATAATAATAATAATAATAATAAATAATAATAATAATAATAATAAGAAGAAGAAGAAGAAGAATATTAATAATAATAATAATAATAATAATAATAATAATAATAATAATAATAATAATATTAGTGGTAGGTGGGGGCGCTCACCATCCACTAACGTGACTAACTCGATGTGGTGCTGCTCTCGGGTACCTGCCCTTTGTTTTCTTCCTTCTCTCTTTCCATCCTTCCTTTTCTGTTTTTTCTTTCCTTCATTCTTTCCTCTTCCATCTCTCTACGGGTGACTCTACACTGAGTGACAAGCCAAATGGTTTCTTGTACACTAGGAAACCATTAACCAAGTTGGGTGGTAACTATATAACTAAATTATGACGCATGGTGGTTTAGTGGGAAATTAAGGCACTCCAGCCGGACTGAGCCGGTCCCCGTTTATATCCAAGAGATGGTTGTGGTTCACTGCTCACGTAATACCATTCAGGGATGAGTGAGGATGGTCACTCTTACCTTAAATGTCAGGACCAACTTGCATTACCCCAGGCTCCTACGCTCCTCATGGGGCAACACTGGATTAGATGATGGATGGATGGATGGATAATTATGATCCAGCCATCCATCCATCATCCAATCCTATGTCGCCCCACAGAGGAGCGTAGAAACCCGGGGCTAGGCAAGCTGGTCCTGACATTTAAGATGAAAGTGACCAGCCTCACTGATCCCTGAGTGGCATTACGTGAGCAATAAACCCCAACCATCCCTTGGATATAAACCTTCACCGGCTCAATCCGATTGGAGTGCCGTAATTATCCACTAAACAACCAGGTGCCAAAATTTGGTTTTATGGTTACCACCCAGCGTAGTAAAATGTTTCCTGGTGTGCAGGAAACCATTTGGCTTGTCACTCTGTGTAGAGTCACCCACAGGCAGAAGGAGGAAGAAGGAATGAAGGAAAGAAAGACAGAAGAGGGAATGTAAAGTCATCAGTAGGTAGAAGGACGAGGAAAGAATGAAGGAAACAAGGGCAGAAGAGGATGGAAGGAAAGAAGGATGGAGGAGGGGAAAGGGTTGACACCTGAGAGCAGTATTACATTGAGTGGATGATGAGCGCCCCCACCTAAC